>NW_025955016.1:0-248290 GCF_022376445.1 Fomitopsis serialis
CACCAGCACGTCCGCCGCGAAGTAGTATGCCTCAAACGTCTCGAGCGCGTACTCCTCGCCTGCGCGGATTTCCTGTGGATAGGTCAACCCGCGCTCAAGCTCATCCGCGAACACCTTGTGCAGGTATCCAATCAGACCCGGCACGGCCCGCGCAGTCGCCAGGGTGAGGTGGTGGATCGTCAAGTGTGCATCCGGCGCAGGAGTGTACTTGGAGGTTGGCTGGAGTCGCCAGCGCGTGGTTGGAAGAGGTCCTGCAGTCCGATTGGGAGTGAGGATCGCGCCGTATGCCGACATGGCTCCAGTACTCGTATCCGACCAGGAAGTATGCGTCGGCGTGTGGTTTCCAACAAGTTCAAGCCGTCGAGTAGACTGTCGGTCGAGTCATGTCTCGCCCGTTACCCTTAAACAGTATTGGCGATCCATGTTGACGGGGACGGTCCGGTGCCGGCAGCGGAGGCATTGTTTATAGACTATGAGTTTGCAGGGTCTCATGCTAATCGTAATGGCACACCGATGCCACTCGAGTGAGGAAGCGCGACTGACTCGGTGAGGGTTGGGTGAAGGCATGATGCTGAAGGCGCCACTGGCTGGCAGTGCAGTGTGGATGATGTGTGACACAATGGAGTGGATGGACGTATTACTTATAATAACGAGCGAAGCGCACTAATAGTGCCAAGGAGTCGCTTCGGAGGTCGCAGCACAGTCAAGCAAAGCATTTCATAGCTAACCTCGTAGCCATTTATTCCAGAAAATATCGCCGTTACACTGGTGCATTGTCCTGGAACTGAGAGCGGAACGCGAACACGTGACAGACACAGACGCGAAGAGGAGTCGACGGCCGGACCAGCGACTATCATGCTCGAAACGTTGGACCTCGTGTATGCTTCTGGTAAATGCTCCCGTTAGACTCCTCAATGAAATTTACGATGAGGGAGGGCAGGAGAACCACTCGAATGGGCTGAGAACTCGTCGGATTGAACTGTAAAACTTCAGACGCCGCCACGCCACTTCTTGCATGCAGAATCGGAACGTACAGTACTAACGCCACGAAGTTGCTTCTTGATGGCAGTCCCACAGACCCTGGGAGAACAGTGACGCACAGCCAGTCACAAGTGTATTCGCTGGTCGCAGCGGATGTACCAATGGGTCTTCTGAGACACTCGCGTCCGCGCATCTACACCGCGAAATGAATGGCAGATAATCAGAGCCCGCGCTCAAGAATGTTCCTGAAATGGACCCGAAAACGAGGCGCGAAGAGAAGTGTGTACATGAAAAATGCAGCGACGCATTGACTATGCAACGCATAAGTTAGCAGCGGATACTCTTCATCACGAGAACAACGCACAAACGGCTTGTTTCAAGCTATCATCTTCGTTCAGGCTATGACTCCTGGGTCGGCCTCAATGGAATCCGAGAAGCCATCACAGTGGTTGTGTGCGGCACGATATCATTCCGGAGGCGCGCGACGAAGATGTCCTGGAATCAGGCCGCCCAGAAAGCAAAGCTGATCGGAGTGAAGATGCGAGGTTCGGCGTGCGCTCAATGGTGTCAAGCAAAGATGAGTCCTCGTACACGCTTAAACAAGATTATCAGAAGTATGATCGAGTTGTCCGTGCAGACGGAAGGGACCATACCAATGACGGATGCCGGATAGAGGTATGACTATAAAACACGAGGCGACGAATCTAATGTGCTGTCCGCAGGTCGCTGGGGGACTCCGGACCAGAGTAACATACGCACAGGCGTGATACAATACAATAGAAGGGGGCAGCTACGAGGAGCATCCACACCGGTCATGAGCCCATCACATCCATCCACGCCGCGACTGGAAGTCGCCTGTGCATAAAGCCGTACGCCAATGTGCGGTGCGCAATGCCCGCCATGCCCTGAAGCAATGCAGTCACAAGGGTCAGACCGACGTCATCTGTGTTCCCGGGATGCACGCACAGCGAGGACTGAACCGTACCACAAATTCATGGCTCACGCAAAAGGCTTCTTGACTGCTTCGCACAGCCTCACGGCGACCAAGTGAACAGGACATTGAAAGGGCCGCAATGCTGCGCCGATGACGCTACGAACGTCAACTTGACCATGCTCGTGGTTACATAACTGGCTGGCACCACGGTGGAGTACTAGCGAGTGGTCCCTGTGTACAGAATCTCGAAGCAGGTTCCATGCGTGTGTGATATCTGGACGATGGAAGATACCTCGGTACCTGTACAGACTACAAGGCGCTCTGACGCATCGGTCACGGAGTAGACCTTGCCTTCAGAAGACAAGGAGGGCGTACACGTAGACATGCAGGCTGCCGTTCCATGGATCGAAACGATCACGATACACTGGATTCCTAAGGCATAGTGACTATTTGGACGCACCTGCTTCGTAATCGGCTCCGTCGCACAAAGTGTCCGCTGACTTCGTGATGATCAGGGTGCGGACATTGAGACCACGAAACAACCACTAACATGTTGGGCTATGACTCGGAATTAGATATCGTGGCACACGTAAACATTGCAATGGGAATCGTACTTACCTCAGTCGCTGACCCGCCGCGCAACTCTGCTGTTCTGCAGATGACAGAGGTAGTGTCGGCCATATCTTAGACCACCATGCAATCAGCGACGGGTTCGCCCAAATTTCCCTACCAACGATATGCATCAACGAATGTATGATAGCAATGTAATATATTCCAGGCGTACGGACACCTGCCTTCGAGTTGGTGGCAATGGCACTGTTGCAGAGACGTCTGATATGTACATGCGGTGGATCAGTATGATATGCTTCTACAGCGATGAAGACGTGACTTTTGATCTCTCCGCATGGCCCAGGCCCTACAAGAGACGCGTGAATGGGACGATTCATAGACGATTCTAACGGCCACACAGGAGACGTATGGTGGTGTGTATGCCTGACTGTACGTGGCAGTTCCCTAGCAATCACTCAGTCTGGCCGTGACTGGGATAGATCGCTTGCTGGCGCCGAGCTGCTATTCACGCCAACTTCTTTCGGCGTTCAGTAACTGTCAACTGCAGCTATCATGGAACGTGGCCAGCAAGATCATCGCGACGCCTCGTTGTACTGACAATATCAGACGGTTTGGAGGCATTCCGATGGAAATTACACACGTATATCTCGTCCGGCTCTCCCAATGCCGTGACTAGGTAGTACGACTTGAGTACGACGGGAGCTTCGGACGACATCCTATCTCACGCTCAGACCTGTGAGTTGTGCAGAAAACATGCAACATAGCTAAAGAGCTGAACAAAACATACAAAGCCGGTAGACCGCACTCACTTCGTCATCCACCCTCCGAGTCAGTACGCCCGTTAGCATTCTCACTGTGCAAGCCTCTGCTTCATTGCGCAGAGATGCAAGATACTACGGCCATCCTTCGTATGGGTCGCAGAAGGCATTGCAGGCGAAGACCACGACATAACAGAGGGGATGAGAGCGTGAAGTTCAGGTTGAGGAAACAGCGTCAAGGCTGCGGCATGACTGTGATAGATAACATCTATATTTGGCACTTAAGTACAGAAAGAACTGACAGTAACATAAGTAGCACTAAGTAACAAGCATACCGTATTCGAAGCGGCGCCTAGGCAGCGCTTGTGTCTCGCAACCCTACCTTGGCGTGGTCGGGGACGACTGCGGCAGTGTACGCCTCCATGGCTCGGAAAACCAAGCTTTCAGCACGTCCAGCATGATGAGTGCCTCGACTTTACCGAACACCGCTGCGCTGGCAGGTCGTGTTGTTGCTCGTGCACGACACCGACAACCCTTGGGTCTCCGAACATCTCAACATGCGCGGTCGTACTCCCAACCACCTGTTCAACAAGGCCTGGCAGGCGAGGTGGATAGGAAGGAAGAATCTGACGCGTCCCAACGCCCTCCTTCGCGCGATTCTGAGCCTCGCGCCAGGCCGGGAGGTTTCCCAACTTCGGGTTCGTCATTTGTCGACGCGGCAGCAACAGCTTTGATTGGTCTTGGAGCTGGTAAGTGTGCGCAATTGCTACCTATCTCCTCGAGCTCTGCCTATTTTTGAGAAAGGACTGGTATGATCCCTGACAAGAGAGTTACGCGGGACAGGAGCAGTGGCTGTTAGAACGATTCGAGTCTCGATTGGGAGAGCGAGTCGAGGACCTTGCCAAAGGTTAACCCTCGTGGTTTATCATGTCCAACTTTTCTCGCTCTGAGGCTCTGAGATCCTCTGAGGTGCTCGTCGGTGGCGAACGTGTGAGGATATCAGCCATGTCCGAGGCTGAATGTTCGCGGAGATGAGCTTGGGTGAGCTCAGGTGTACTGCGTCGCGCTTTAACTCGGTGAACAGCCCATAGAAGACTGTCCTCTCCCCCACTTAAAAAGGTCTTCTTTAGGGTCTGCCTAGGGGAGACTAGTGAACAGCAGACGTTGCACTCTCCAAAGCCAACGGTTCGTTCATGTATGCCGACAAGGACATGGATAGTGGCAGTCGTCTCGACGCGATATTGGCTTCCCCAGGAATCATGAAATATTAGAATGATCATCTGACAGCAGTGTCTAGTATTCTTCGGTGGTGTCGCCTACGTCGCCTGGTACAAAAAGAACGTCCTTGACAAGGTGAGGGCCTCATGCGCTCACATACAAAGAGACCACTTACTCAGACACCCCGTAGATCGAACTTGCGTTTGCGAGAGGCTACGACCCGGCCCTCGAGCTCGCAAGCAACCCACGCAAGCAGCACGACGCTGAAAACGATTACGTTCATTGGATGAAGCACGTACGCCGCCGAGAGCAGTCCTCACTTGACCGCATCATCAAGGGCGCCGAGGCTGGACAGTACTACCTGTTGCTCGGACCTAAGGTACGCGCTGATGTCGTGCGCATTTCACGAGAGGGTCAGAGTGCTGAGCGTGGGTCGTGCAGGGCACTGGCAAGGGCACGATGATGCTTGACGCGATGCAGGCGATCGAAGCCGAGGGTGTCGCTATGTGTGATGCGCACCCAGACCTGGAAGTCTTTCGTCTGCGTCTCGGCAAGGCGATGAATTATGAGTTCAACGAGGACACACAGACCAGTCTCTTTCAAAGGCGTGATCCGCGGGAAGGTCTGTCGACTCGATCCTCACGCGCTGGTTCATATTGATCGCACAAACTCGCAGCGGGGCCGTCCTTGGATATTGAACGAGGTCAGTCGAGTGCGTGTCTGCCTTGCGGCTCCGGTAGTCATATATTACGTCCACAGCGTTGAACAAGCTGGAGAAGGTCGCACTGCGATACGCACGAAGAACAGGCAGGCCTCTCGTTTTGATCTTCAACAACATACATTTCTTCAAGAACGACGATGATGGGAGGCAGATGCTGCTGCAGATGCAGCAGCGCGCAGAAAGCTGGGCCGCTGCCGGTGGATGTTCCGCTCTCTTCTCATGCGCATCATTCCCGCTCACTCGTCTCGCCCAACAGGGATCCTGACGATGGTGTTCAGCAGGTATTCAATATGAAGCTTCATAGCTCTCCTCTGCTCACATGCATTAGCGACGACTTCTGGCCATTTCTTGTCATGCGTAGGTCACTTGCATGATTGTCGTTGCGTGTATTCCTGACACTTCCTTCAGGTAAGACCGCCAGCAGAATGCAGGTGATCCTCCATTCCACCTCCAGCGCCAAATACACATTCTGACCGCAGCACTCCCTGTAGGTCGTGACGGTGTCCGACCTGAGCTTCAAGGACGCTCTGCGTGCCTCGGCACAGATGCGCCTGAACGCGAAACTCCCGACCGACTCAGAGGACCTCCACGACGCCGTGTCCATAGTGGGCGGACGGCTGTCGTACCTCGCGCAGCTCTCGAAGACCGCGAACATGCGCGAGCACGCGCAGCACATGCTGGATGTCGAGAAGGCGTGGCTGCTGAGTCTCATCGGCCTCATACCCGACTGTGACGACGATGTCATGGACGAGCAGAAGTGGAGCTCGTGCTCGTGGCTCCTCCTGCGCGAGTTCGTCAAGCAGCGGCGCGCGGACGAGCGCGAGCGTGCAGCGGCGCTTGCGGCCGGTGAGCTGTCGTCCGAGGGGCTGGACGAGCTGCCCCTCCCGAAGATTCCATACGTGAGTATCGCTCGTTTGGGCCTAGCTGTGTTGTCTGCTGACCTCGGCGTTCAGTATAAATGTCGTCAGATAATGACCAGGGCCGACTTTCTTGAAGGTGCGCCGTGCATGCGTGTCGTTCGCGGACTGCCAACTTAGCGTCCGCCAGACCTCGATCGTGCCAATGTCATAGCCATTGATGTGAGTAGTTCGCGGTTTCATGAGGGTCGGACGCTGATACGCACTCCCGCCGGGTCCCAGACGAACCATGACGTTACGCCGGACTCCGTCCTGCTGCTGCAGGCGGCGCAGAAGGTCGTGGAGGAGGAAGGATTCGACGACCTACTGGATGGCGTGCGGGCCCGAGTGGACGAGATCGAGAGCCTGCATCGCACGAGGGAGTTGACGGTGCGTTTCACTGCTGGCAAACACATCCGCCGCACGCATCCTTCAAGACGCTAATGAAACCTCTTTCCAGTTCAAAGACGTAAGCGTGGGTGATCGCATTCGACTTTCGGTGGACAAAGGGGGCGCGGTTTCGGTCACTGGCTGATAGGCCTGCGTAGAACCACGATCCCGCGAGTATGTTCGGCCACACTACCCAACACCGCGTTCAGCGCAAGCATCGCAATGCGTTGAGGACGTGTTTCGGCCTAGTGCGTTCCATTCCCTATCTCGCTGAGCGGCTCGTCGCAACTTGGCTGTGAGTCGGACGCAGTACATGCATATCAGAGGTCCCAGCCATGCTTTCCCCGCATGAAGGGGTCGGAGAGGTCTATCATCCTGTCTCCGCGGGCCAGTGCGCGTCCGTTGATTGGTCCGTCGGCCGCTGATAGACGCAAGAAGGTCATTTCACGGCTCGATGCTGGGAGCGCGGATACGCTAGAACTCTCATGCTCTCGCGCGCCTCCTCCCGGCGAACTTTGCACTCGCGCTGGGCCGTCTCACGGTTGACTGCGAGGTGCAGCGACTGCTCCACGATTTGCACGCGCACTAACGTCCACTGGCGACTCTATAGTTTGCGTAGGGTGGATCTTCGCCTCCTGCATTATTGTGGGCTGAGGGCCTGACCTCCTCCAGCACTGAGCTGTACGTCCAAGTGCATCCCGTATCGTGCGTGAAACGCCTGACTGGGGGGATCCCACATTCCTGTCCTCCGACGCATCGCGCACCTTGGGAGAGCTGGCAGAGCCGCTCGACGATTGGGCGGGGTTGGGTCTGTCCCCCTTACGCTGGACAGATTGAACATTCACGTAGACGTCTGAGAAGATGTGCATGGGGATGTGAAAGACGAAACGCTGCGCCCGCGTCTAGCGATGGCGGAGGGTCGGAGCTCTTTGAAAGCATCCGCTGCCGAGGGTCAGCAGATTCCCTCCGCGGCTCTAGACTTGCTATCTCGTGGCGAGTAGCGCGTGCTGGCGAGTGACTTTGACGTCGTTTTATATGGTTCGTGTGCAGCTCAATCTCTAGTGAGCATGGCGATTTGACTAGTATACTCATTGTGCGTTCCACCGTCCAGCCGGGTTGGTCTGAGCGAACAATGTAGAAGTGTGTCTACTCTCTAAGCCTCAGTATGAGAATGAAGAATGGAGTGCGAGCACGTCTACTAGTTCGATAGGACAGACTTCTGCGCTTCGTAGGCACGTTGATATCGTGGCCGCATCGACGAGGTTCCGTTTGCTTCCTGTACTAGCAGTTTATCCGAGTGGTTGATGAACCATCCGGTTTCATGGACGGCAGCACGCCGGCCATCTGAGTCTTTCCTCCTGGGTCCAAGTACAGCGCTAGTAGCTCCAGTGGAACAATAGACAACAATCGCGAGGTGAGATTCGTCGAAGTCGCATCATGAACAAGAACTGCCCGTTTCGGATACAAGGCAGTCTCCCTTCCAAGGAGAAGCATCGTATAATTGCTGAGGTGACCATCCGTGTCTCGAGTGTATATCGTACTTGAAGTATGGGCACGTTGTTCGTGCCTGTGATGTTATGACCGGAGACGCCGCATACACCTAGAAGGCCACTTGCCCCAAGAGCGTACAGCATTGGACGGTTGAACTTGAAGACGCATTCAATGCAAGTACCGAAGCGACCATGACAGCCACAGGAATGATGGACGGGCGCGTCGCTGATGGCAGACGCCCCAGCCAAGGCAATCCACCGCGCTACCAGACCAGAGCAAGTGAATGGCGTCATGAGGATGATCGTGGATGGTGGCGTTGGCGAGCTCGGGCCCTCGGGCAGGTCGACCAGTATGGCTTATCGATGTCAGGAACGCAGATATGGTGGCTAGTCGGGATCGACTCGCCACCGACTTCGAATTCACTGCGTAGCTTGCGGGGCAGCCAGCCCGAAGGAAGACACATATAGATGAAGAGCCCATCCGTACGGGAGCTCGTGGCCGCCTTCACTGGCTCTACAGTCGGCATACATACATGCATGCATCGGGGTCACGCAGCTAGCCCCGTCTTCGCAGATCCTAATAACACAGGAGCAGAGCACCCTTCACTCCGCAGATCATGATCTTGTTATGGACCTCGGCACGGGCGAAGTCCGAGAAGGAGGGGCCCTATCCGCGGCACGCCGAAGGCCACCTTCCCTCTCCGTTGTTGCCGTCTGTGAAGTTCAATAGCACGTACCATAAAGGATCCTAGCAATCCGAAGACATGCTCGCCCGCCTCCAATGCACGTTCCTGTATCGTAGATCCTGTCTTCTCCCGCGACATGGTCCGATAGGTCGAGTGCTTGGAGCGGGGAGGGCCTAGCAGCATGATCCGGCACCGACAGAACAAACGGGGTCCATAGCTTGCTCCTAGGGCGAAACTCGCGCGGGAGCCGTCGAGCTCTCCATTCTCAAGTCTGCGTGGATACGCCGCAGACATCCAAAGCCATGGCCTGCGCGTGATGCAGATGCACTAAGCATACCGATGAGGAAGGGCGATCTACGGCGATAAGTCAGAGCATCGGGAAGATAGGGTAAATTTGGAATAGGGCGCACCGTTATGTAGAACACTGGGAGACAAACCTGGACCAGTCTCGCAAGTGACGTCAAGGTCCCGCTGAGCCTTCCGCGTCGCCAGCCTTGGCCTTGCATTGTACTTTCAAGATGCCAAGCGCGAGTCTGTGCTCGGCAAACGGCTGCGCCATGTGCGCGACGCGGACTCGAGGATACTCAACTCCCGTATTCCCGCGTCAGAGAGCGTACAGATTGCGGAGCTGACTGATCACCGTGTGAGGGCAGCAAAGCTTGAATGATAGCGGCTTAGTGTGAGCAACCTGACTGTGTGCGAAGAGGCAAACGCACCCATATCCTCGGACCGTCACGGGCACTGCTGCGTCGTTTCAGTGGAACGAGTCTGAGGATACGACAGACGCCTATCTGAAGCTTCAACCTGCCCCTTAGGACCAGTCCACGACACACCGAGACACTGTCGCTGTTATGATCATTCGCAGTCGGCGTCGGATAACAACAGAAATGCTGTCCGACCCCACCGACACCTACCAATCCAGCGTCTATCAGCTGCAGGCGTTCCGTAGTGCCCATGTACTAGGGCGCCTGAGGATAAATGAACGCCACCAGCCTGGCTCGGAAGTGTGAACGCTGGGAGTCTGAAATACCCGCCCTCGCGCCGTTTCATATAACTCTCGTGTCCACCACGCGCGCACGCGCGCACAGAACGGGTTCGCACGGCCGCGGAGGCCACCGCACCGCCTCGCAACTCAAAAAATGCTTCAGCACATTGCCTTCCCATTGCAAACGAGGGAAGATAGGCACGTACGGACAGTTCGACGCACAGACCAGGAAAATTTAGACGTACGAAGTGAATGGCGATCCGCCTGCGAGTGGAGTCGATTGTGATCTCGACGAATCATGGGGCAGATCTGCCCGTCGCACGTACGGGGTCAGATGCGGCGAACGTGGGCACCCCAGACCCAGGACCGAGCCCGTCCCTCGCCCTCGGAGCCAACACAGCTTCCACCCACTCTCCGGAGCAAGCGCGCAAAGTCGGGGTGCGGGGCCTATGCTCCGAACGCCCGCTATTCCAGTAAGGAAGGTCTGTATTGCTTATGTACTGCGGCATACTGGCGATATGAAGCTTCATTGTATTGAGGGTTAGCAAACCTTCTAAGGTGACATAGAACTCACATGTATCGATGGGCAGGATAGGGATGCGACTCCAGCCCTGCGTGCGATCTGAGCCTCAACGAAGATGAGTCTGGCTCGTGTCTCGTCTGACCGCGGACGGAGACACGTCCGATGTTGAACGTTGAACGTTGAATCCGTTGCCGCCGGAGCATCCTTCAACGCTCTACGTCGCACAAACTCGGAAGCAAAATTTGCTCAGTGCGATGGACAGGTTGAACATATAGGAACGGATTGGTAATCGCACTCACTGACCAGTTTGCTTACCTTTTTCCTAACTCCATAATGCAGTGCGTCCGCTCTGCACTTCCGCGCCGGGTCATCTCGGTGGCGCACCATGGTCCGGTCGGAGGCAAAATTCATGAGTGTATGAGCGTCACGCCGTCACAGCCAGTGACTCGACGTGACTCTCCCCACCGCGGAGGCTGGGAACGAGGGTCTGGTGCAGCGTGTCAGTGGGGAAGACGAGGGTGGTGTCACTTGCCAGATGGACGAAGCCTATATCGAGGGTCTGTACAACCCTTGACGCGGATCCATGTGACGATGTCAGAGGTGCATCTCACTTTGCCAGAGATGCCGTGAATAAGGAGTCATAAGTAGGGGTCGCGCTGATTCGTCGATCCGGGTCCAGAAACATGTCCAATGACCGGTGGAGGAGGGGAGGAAGTGCTGAACATTGATGATACCAACACGAACAGACATTTGTGGATAGGTACTGAGTCGCAAAGACTGTAGTCGGAACTGAGACATTGACGTAGACAGAGATCAAAGCAAGACTTACCGAATCCTTACGGCATGGGTGCATCAACCTGAGAGGGATGAGTCGGAGGCGAGTCGAACATCACGAAAAAGGTCTGTACTAGGCGCCTGTCAGACAGACCATCAGAAACCAGCCAACCCAACCGTGCAGAACGGGGTTATGACGGAAGGAACTGCATACGAGACGCCCTGTTTCCAACGAAGGGCCAGCGTTTGCAACAGAGATAGGCCTCGGATGTCGTCAGACGTTCCCACTGTATGCCCAGTGAGTAGCACAAACGAAACAACAACACTATGCGGGCGTTCTGAGACGGTGCTCGAAGTGCGTTGTGCTCCAGCGCGAGATGTCTAAATCTTCCACCGACACAACTCGGAGCGGCGCCCGCATGACGCAGGTGCGTTCAGTGAATCTTCGAGTGTGCAAAAGTCACCGTAGTGTGTCGCACGCCCGTCACAGAGCACCAGAGGCTTCTATCAACTCGCCGCCTGTTATACGCCGGGCAGGCAACGCGAAGATGAACTCGCATATCTTACGTACCCAAGACGCCGATATGAGAGTGGGACCCAGAGCCGTTAACAGCTCCCAGGCGGGTCCAAGGACGCGTTCCAAAGCACATCGCGTCCCCGTCCAACATGTGCACGGTCCAGCTCGAAGCACATTGCGCGCGCCTGTCAGGGGAGATCGTGACATGTGGGCACCCAACAGCTCGAACAAACTGCCACATACCCGGGCGCGAATCTCGAAGCGAGCGACGGATCGGGCGCGGCGCGAGCTCACTGGCACTCGATCCCGATCATGGCGTTGGACAGTGCAGCGCAGCTCCGTCTCCGAGGCCGCCGGAGAGAGCGAACAATGGCGAGAGTGCCCTGTTCTGTGTGTGGGTGTGTCCATCATGCACAATATCATCGCTGTCCGCCGTGACATCGTGCATCAGCGTACATAGAGGGCTGGCACGTCGGGTTCCAGTCGGGGATGTGGAGTGGGTCGAGCGTCGTGGACCGTGCGGTGTCCACATTGGTATGAGCAGTGGGTGGGCGCAGTGCGATGCAGTGGACGAGGTCGGACTTGGTCGAGCGTGACCGCCGCGGAGACCGTCGGGGTGATGGGACACTGGGAATGATCGTCAGCGACGTACATACTTGGCGTATTGCAAACACCACGGGAACGCATGAAACCGGACAAGGCAAGTATGCGAGGTGGTTATATTCGGAGAGTGGTTGCATGCGATAGTGATGAGACGTACGAGGATCTCCATACTGGACAGCAAGCGAGCCGCACTGGCATACTAATCACGATCCCGCTTTCCAATGAAGAGGCAGCGGCAAGAACCACAGACGTCAGTGCGTGCGCACCTCGAAGCATACCAGCTACCGCACATTATGCGAGGATGTCCGGTCCGCGAACAACGGCTGGACCTTCGACGAGCGTATGAGACCGCGGTCGGCCCCTGGCTGCACGCCCGTCATGCACAGCATCTCAGTCAACACTGAAGCATTGGAATGATGATGGTGGCGTCGCGCGACCCGGACTCGCACCAGAGACTGCCCGTTTCGGGTCGCTGCCCAGTACGCCCAGCCGTTCGAACCCCCGAGCCACAGGCCCCGGCTTCGACGCCACCAAATGGACCAGATCGCACTCCTACGTGACACCGAGTCGTCAGTCTGTTGTAAGGTTCTGTGAAGGACAATTTCACGAAAGCATATCAGGGAGAACACGCCACGAGAGCCGGAGCATGTCCACGACGTACCATGACCGAATGATTGTAGATCCGCGACGGCCAGGTGTTCTGCACGTTAGCTAACGCGTCCACGACAGCTCGAAGGGCTCAGTGCATGTGAGAGAGCCCATCATCCGCGGCGAATGGCGTCCGTTCGATTGCGAGTAGGTGTCCACGGGCTGCACGCCAGAGAGCTACGAATGACGACGTCCCAGAGAACACAGTGGCCGTCAGTGTCTTCGACGTAACGTAACACCGCACGCAGCCATCAACGCTCGTCGCCCAAGCATACAATTCGACGCACCGGGGCTGCGTTGCAGCTGGTACCACTCCCGACCCAACCACCACGACGTTTGCGGCATGGAGGAGGGGGGGGGATCCATTTAGACGCATCGGCTGTTGCCGTGTCGATCTCACTACATTCCCACGCCACACTACGTAGCAACTCGCAGAATTCGGAAGCTCCTTACTTACTACTTAACATACTTACAACTTACAGGCCGCAAGCTCGCAGCGCAAGTGAAGGCCTGGTCCGGAACTCTACCACGGTTCGAATGCGAGCTAGAGGAGCTCTGCTGAACTTCGTACGTGCAGAGAGGCAACTGATACACTCATATTGATAAAGTCGACGGCGCTCAGGATTCCCGGTGTGTATGAGAGACACAGACAACTTCGGCTGCACAGAGTACTCACGATATGACAGTTTTTTGCAATCTGCGTTATATCGTATGACCACGCGAAACGCATCTTTCGCAATGCACCGAGCACTAGCCGTCCCGGAGCTCCTTCGCATGATACTCGATCACGCTGGCGGCGAACAACCATACCTACCGGCGCTCCTCGCGTTCGCTCTTACGTGCCATGCTTTTCTTGAACCCGCCCTGGATATCATATGGCACTTCCAGAACGGTCTGGGGCACCTGGTCGAGTGTCTACCTGAAGAATTCTGGGAAGCCTCCGAGTCTGCGCAGGTACCGTTGGTAAGTGCACCCGCACCGCGTTCTGAAAAGCCAATGAAGGAGCTCGTCTTTGATTGCTTGTAGATACCTAGAAAGCCTAACAAGCACACTACGCCTCAAGATTGGGAGCGCTTTGACTTCTACGGTCAGCGTGTTCGAGAACTACAATGCGGCCCGTCAAGCAGTCTTGGACATGCGTCCCGGGCGATATCGGATGACCTCTTTTTCTGGCTCGTTTCGTCAAGACCCCACTGCCCGTTGCTACCCGCCCTTCGCAAACTCCTCTGGACGGAGAACAGTACGTATGGGTATTTCGACTCTGCGCATGTGTTCTTCGGGCAGCAGCTCTCTGCGCTGAATATTGACAAGTGCACGCCCAACTCAAAGTACTCCTCCGACGTCATCACCCCGATTCTCCTACACCTCACACAACGCTCACCAGACATCCGAGAGCTCAGGATTTGTATCGTTGTCGATTCCATGGATGGTACTCAACCTGGCCCCTTTCCCGATAAGGCCTTCGCGTCCTTGCAGAGGCTGGAGTCTCTCACGTTGATTTCGGAAGTTCCCTTGTCGTTCAACAGCCTCGCGGACCTGGCAACACTTCCGCACCTCGCACAACTGCATCTCGCTGCCGATTCTAACCCCATACTGTCGGCTGTCCCGAATCACACTAACACAAGCCATCTCACCTTCCCCTCTCTGTCGGAATTGCTTCTGCAATCCGTGTCCATGGGCAGCTCCGCCGAATTCCTATCAGCATGTCGCTTTCCCAACCTCAAGGTGGCATCCATCAGGTCGACCGGAGCGTCAGACCCGGCCACCGTCGACCGTACACTACAGCTACTCTGCGAGCGGTGCTCGCGGGGCGTGTTGGAGGAGTTCGATGTGACCAGCGGCCAGGACGCCGATGTCGAGGAGGAAGGTGCACAGGCCGTCACCATGGAGTCGCTGAGGCGTCTCTGCGATTTCCGCCGTCTCCGCAGCTTCAGCCTTCTGACGGAGATGTGCATCGTTCTCGATGACGACGCCGTCAGGGAGTTGGCCGTGTCGTGGCCCCGAATGGAGTACCTGGAGTTCTATTCCACGGCCATGCACCCCTGGGGGCAGCCGACGGCTACGACGCTCCAGGGTTTGGCGCACTTCGCCAGGTACTGTCCCTTGCTGGGGTCGCTCACGATCGACGTGGATACATCGGACGCGGACGTCTCGCTCCACGAGAGGCCGGGCGGTGGCTACTGCAATCGGGCCCTGCGAACCATCGACTTCGGCCAGTCCCCCTCTTTGGGAAGCCCTGCGAAGGTGGCGGCGTTCTTGTTCGCGATCTTCCCGGACCTTGCGGAGGTCAACGAAGAGAACGATACTCTGGTCGGCGAGTCGTGGCAACCCGTGCGAGAAACTTATCAGGTTCTACGGCTCGCGCGTCACTGGCGGAAACAAGCGGGTGAGTCGCGGACGCCTGAGGTTGCGCAGTCTGTACTGACGAGGGAAGCACAGGTGGATGAATAGGCAAGCAACCGGATGTGCGTCGTGTATGGAGGTGCTAGGTGTAATGCGAGGTCGAGCATATCAGCGTCTCTGATCTGCCATCTCACTGTTGCGATGAAACAAGGAACCGACATCGAATTGTTGTAATGATACTTCCTTTCGTTAAGACGACTGGGCTTCAAACCTACACCAAGGACTACTTTTGATGTGCGCGCCCCATTGCAAGTGTTACCGACTCTGTGCTACGTCGACGACCCCACAATCCCGATCTTGGTTGTTCCGAGCGGATGACTGACATGTTCCCCGATTGCACGCCCCATACCTTGGTCTGAAGACTGTAGCGGCGATCGGTCGCAACCGCGAATGTGACATGTACATGTCCCGCCGATGTGGCAGTCAGTCATACGCCGGGTGGTTACAGTCAACATGACTAGGTACGTCCGTACCATCCGGCTATCCCGAAGCTATTGCGTATCTGAAAAAGGTACTTTATAACTGGAAGTACCTGCTTAAGATCGTAGGAGCAGTTAAGCGCGTACGATGCGATAATCCCGGCCAACAATCCACTCTGAATGAGCATCTCGGTACGTCGTGTCACCGGAACAGCTTAACCATTCCCCTTGAGCTTTATCTAACATCGTTCAAGACTTTAGCTGACGGATTCCTTTGTACCATCACCTATCTCCGGGCTCACGCCTCCTGAACTCGTCGCCATTGCCTGACGTCTCGAAACAGATCACTCTACCTTGAACGTTCAAACACCATTGCCAGCTTGGACAAGCGAGCTCACTCGTAGCAAAACGACTTGTTCGATTGATTGGCACACTCACCAAAGTCGCAAAATGCATGTGTAGCGCAAGCGCAAGCCTCGGTAGATTGGATTAGGAATCGATACTTCCTTTGCATGCAATACTCTGTTTGGACGTCGAAGCCGAACAGAAGCAATCAGTGCCTCGCGGCGACCTCGATCGATATCGTACGTTGGGCCCTCCGCACCGGGTCTGTGCAGCTGCAGGATCCAGGATGATACCGGCAGGGAACGGGACACTTGCAGCCAACCAGAGCGGTCAGTAAAACGTGCCCAACGACAGGCAGATGAGGTAAAAGGACTAATTGGCACTCGTACGTACGAACTTCGACAGCTTCACCCCCGCGCGATATTCCAGAATACCTCGAGGTGTCTTCCGAAGCTCGCCTATGCAGTAAGACTGAGCCATTGGCCATGTTTACGAGGCCGGTCACACCCCAGCCGAATACCTTCACTTTAGCCCGCCTCCGAGCTTTCGGATCCCGCCCGCAAGCCAAAAGGCTATCTTCGCGCGACGCGCGCCCACAAACCGCGTCAAGCGGCGTAGTACCTGATACCGTACCGCTTAGGATGTCTGCGCGCTGATGCGCGGATGGCACTGGGCGGTAGCCTGTAGGCAGCATTGCCTTCGGCCGCCTTCGTACCCGAGTGACTACCGCTCAAGGAAGATAGCTGGCAGATAGCAGGAGATCATGGAGGAGGTATGACACACTCATTATGGTCTGTATGGGGAAGAGAGAACGAGGCAAAGAGGGTATTGTACTCCGGGGAATAGAAGGTTTCAGGGAGGGATTCCGTAATGCCCGTCGATTAAGATTGGATGTAGGGATAAGGTGATATCGGTAGAGAGATAGGAGCTCTGGATCCAGTCATAGGGCACGGGAACGGGCACGGGCACGGGCATCCGAGTGCGACGTTCGTGTTGCGAGGAGTATAGATGTGTATACCCAGTGCCGTACGTTTGTCATTCGTCTAAACAGACAGCCAGCAGACTAGATGTGGTCCTGTGACAACTTGCGCTGGGAGTCCTTCCAAATACGAACGAGCCTTGTCAAGTGCGGCATGCCTGCTTAGTACAAGCTTTCGCCTAGAGAAGACGTTAGGCCCAACTCTTGACGCATTCTCTCGATCACTCACCCCGATCGTAAGAGGAGTCTATCCACCGTGTCCTGACCCGCGACGTCGCCTTGTACTCATATCCATAATACAACTAGAATCCGAGTACATCTGTCCATCGAGGTAAAGTTCACTGGCTTTGATGGGTGGCATCATCATGATGCATACATTCACCAGTACAGCCTCAGAAACAGCGTGCGTCCGGACATCGCTCACCAATTTCAACCCTGGGACAATCCGCGCCCGAGGATCGTACCCATCATACATCGAGACCACCGTAACTGCATGCAAAGTTTAATAAATGAGCGACGCGCGCAACAGGATGTAGCGGGCGCTATGCATCTTTCCTGTAAGAACGGAGTGCTGTCATTACCTGGTCTCGCCTCGCCTCGAAGTCCTCAAGGCGGAAACGAACGCGTACTGTGGAAGCGCGCCTGGTCACGAGCCCATCGTGAATGCCGTACCGGTGGTCATATACACGCACGGAGTGCCCATATCAGACCATGCCATCTCGTCACCATATACTCTAGTGTATGGAATGGACGCCCATACGCATTGACTCAACGGGACGAGGAAGGCCTGGCACATACCTGAGTTGACACGTCGGGACCATTGAACACGCTAATCACAGGTGTGACGCCGCGTACAGGTCCGATGGACAACGCGCCGGCCTTGTGCGCATTGGAGTTTGTAGGTCGTCAGGCGATGTCACGCTGAGCATAAGGCATGCCATGTGAGGATAGCATAAACACGCAGCCAAAGTGCTGGGACGTACCTAGGATTTCCAATTCAGACAAGGGTCATCTTTTGTTCAGGAAAACCGCACAGCACTTGCATTGTTCACCTAGAGTATAATGTGTTGTGTAAGTGCCATCAATTCGAAAAAGAATTATATCAAACCGCTTGTCTCAAGGCCTTTCACTACCGCTCTCGGCCAACGAGCGGAGGCGGAGCGCACAACAACGAACGGAGGCGATCGCATGATCAGCAACGTGTCCGAGAGGCGGATGTAAATTTCGCCCAAACGCTTGATCGAGGGCAGTCAGAAGCATGCCTTGAGCTGTACACATCGCCGTATGCGGCAATACCGCGTGCGCATCGACCACCGAGCAAGCGTTGTGGAGGGCGCCCAGAGGTCACGAGCCTGTACAATCGTACATACATATGCAGACGACGGCCTCGAGGCCGCTGCGTGCTTATGTAGTCGAGCGCGTGCATTGCCTTTGATCCCATCCCGCGTGTACGTCAGGGTCACGTCGGTCCGAGTTTGTGGAAGGTTGAAATTGCTGAGATAGGAAAGACGTACGGTGGAGTGTTCGTCAGTGTGCGTCTGTTGTCATTCTCGTGCGCGACCCGGAGGCTCTGCACGCACGCGTGCGGGGTGTGGAGAAGCCGATATGGTGGAAGGACGCAAGAGGACCATAGTTGTGAGGTGGTTATCCTAGTTCAGCTTGTCGAGAGCCTACGCGAACGGGTGCAGAATCCAGATGTCCGGATCTGAGAAACGTCCCAATCGTTGACAGGAAGCGTACGCAGGCACTGCGTAGTTGTGTCAAATATACCTCGCACCACATGCGTACGATGTTGACTCGTCTGTAGTGGAGCTTGCAACGCGCCGCTCTGTGACCGCTGTCATGACGAGACCGATTGTCAAATAGACGTTCTCAGCATTGTCAGGGACACCGAATTGACAGACAATATCATTAACAGCGAGACCAACAACAGAAGATCTAACGTACCTCTTTCCTCGTGTTGATGCTCTAATTCTAACAGGGCCTGGACGCCGCATCCTCAGTCAATCAATCGAGTTCACCTGTGAGAACGCATCAATCACTCAGCCCGGTATAATCCCACCACTTGTGATGCAATCGCCACATACCTCGGTCAGTTATTGCCGTCAAAGACACTCGCCGACCACCGCCGCGCACGGGCCACCACGCTTTATTGCCACCTTCCATGGCCTTGACACGACGTAGTAGGACAGATGAACACCGGAACTAGGTGTGTGGCGACGCCACAAAGGGTTCAGAAGCCACCGAAGTCTTCCAAACGGACCAAACCCACCACTGCAACGTAATGCATCGGTCTTCCATAGCGGATAAAAGAAAGCGGTCCCCACCTTGTCAGCGCTGGATGCCCCCGGTGAGCTGACCACAGATAGAGGTCGAGTTGAAGAGAGACCGGGCCGCCCCGCTTCGACTACGTTTGGTTCTGCCGCGTTCAGTATCCGAGAAGGAGCAGATTGCCCAATGATCGCAGCCACGAGGGCTGCCGACCCAACGCCCCGACGCCAAATGCCCAAATCCATCCTCGCGGGATCCCGCGAACACGTACACAGGAACCCAACTTGCGCTAGCGGGATAGCCTGTCCCCGGATCGCGTGGGCGTGACCGTGTCGGGTCGCGTATGTGATCAGACGCGTCTGGCGCGTTCCGATAGTGGCCCAACACGTGGCTCCCGACCTTCCGAACTGGCGTGAAAAAACGATTCAAATTCCAAGCCTGTCGTGCATCGTGTTTTTCGTGGCGGACACGACAAACACCCAGGCAGTCGTCACGCAACGGCCGTTGGCGACAAGCCGTTGTGGGCAGGCGGGGATGGCGGGGTGCCGCCGCTTGGTTGGAGGTTTACGCGGATATTGAGTTTCGTAGCTACGTCGACGTCTAGGGGCACCATGGCATGCTGAATGGTGCACGTCTGAACGTTGAACAGTCCTGGTATGAGCTCTCGGCATCGTGTGCAGGGCGGTCAGTAGTCCCAGTAGATGGATATCGATACTGGGCATAGCATGGTCGAAACGGTACAAGGAATGAAACTCTAAAGGACTTACTGCGGTTACAGTGATCGAGGCTCGTCAACAGTCCGATACGTCGGGTCAATCGACGAAGAATGCACCTTCTCGGTCAGCATACACAACTGCAAACGCGAACGCTCAGCATTCATACCTTGACAGGCAGTCGACACTCGACAGCAGCGGCAAATCACTATACACCTCCACGACGATACGAGCCCGCAAGCACGAACCTCCGCGCCGGGCGCTTGACGCGATGGCCGAAGATATTGCCATAAAGCCTGCAATGAGACGATGAGCCTCCGATACAAGCCGATACAGAGTGACAGAGAGAATAGGGGCGCGTATGTGTACCCGCAGCGACGTACCTTGCGAGCGGCGCGCATCGATCCCCGGGTCGAACTCGGCGGCGTCTGCACGAGGTCTCTGTGTCAGTACACAGCCTTCTGGGGATGGCTGGGGCAAACTCGCTCCAAGTGGAGCAAAAACTGCGCGCTTTCCTGGGCAGTGGGGCGAAGGCACCAGAGTTGCACCGAGTACTGGGCCGCAAGTGCCCTTGACTGGAATGTACAGGTGCCTCGAACGCTGTGGGCGTCCTGCAAAATTGCATGCAGTGTCAGCAGTGCGAGAGGTTGGCGTTTAGGTTGGGCGAAGGGGTCTGGGGTGGCTGCGCCGGTCGCTCACGGGGCCGTAGCCAGGGAAGTGAGTCGTGACGCCAGGCGGGGGCCAGGATGATTGGCAGGAAACAGGGAACGGGAATCATTGAACCGAGCGTGAAAGGGCGAGCGGTACCGCGAAAGAAGCTTTGAGCTAAGTTATGTGGATGATCATAGTGCGTCCAGGGCATGCGAATGGCACCGAAATGAATGGCCGCCGCGAACGTGCAGCAGGCCACCCAAGGATAGCGAAGCCATGAAGGTCTGCGGACCAACGCCGTCGAAAACGGTATTCAAGGACGCACCGGGACGACCACTCACAACAAAACCGTATCACCGCACTCACTTCATGACGCCAGCCGGCCACAGAAGTGCAATGTCCCGACGCCCGGGGTCTTGCCCAGCGACCGCACGACTGACCTGGTCATGGACGCACCGTAAACGGAGTGCCGTAGAGCGAGTCCGAGCGGAGGAAGCCCCTAAGTGTCGTGATTAGCCCGACGCCTCGAAGAAAAGTTGATCAGCTTTCGAGCCACGACGCACATTTTGACTCCGCGGTACCTGGGCATACGAGAACTGCTTCCGCCTCTCCAACTCGCTGAGACCCGCGCGAGTACCCCGAGTACGCGGTGTGGAGTCGCCCTCAACAGACAGTCTGAGCCAGTCAGAATCCCGACGACAACGTAGTCGTACCTGGCGGCCCAGCGTCCACACCACCCGCTGACCGTCGGCCAGGTCGGCGTGCGTATCGCCAAGGCGGCAGCCCGATGATTCTCCTGCGCGCGGTCCAGGGGTCGCGGGCGCGACCCGGAGCGGAAAGGCCTCGTTGGTGAACGTTTACCTACCCGATCGTGAGCTTCCGGACGGCACTGCGGGCGGTGGCGCGAGAGCACGCATATACCCGTCAGAAGGAAGAGATTTGCTTGACTAGGGACGTCGGAGAGAGTGATCGGTCGGTGCGGGTGGAACGGCGATGACTGTAGTTGGATTAGCCCGGTTTTGCAGTCAGCGACCGAGCTGTTGATCAGAGAGAGGTGGAGGAAAAGACTTGGGAGGAGAACGCAGAGATGTTCAGACGTGGGCGGCAAGATGGGAGTAGACGACAAAGTCCACTGGCGTCGACGTTCACTCGCTCGCCTGCTCGATAGTGCAGTTCGATGTATTCCAATAAGTAGCGCTCTCAAAAGATCACACAAGTGAAAGGAATTGCAGTGTTTTAGCTTCATTATATTTTTCGTGAGCGCGTTAACACTACGGCCAGCCTATGTTCACCTATATAACGGAAGACGCAAGACCCTATAGTGGAGAGCCCTAAGCAGCCATGTACAACTATAGATAAGGTACTTTGTATGGTATTGATACAGTGCATGCAAATATCGTGGACAGGTAATAGGAGACGAACATGCGTAACAAGGTAGGAGACAATGCACAAATGAAGAGTTCGCGGCAGCAGAGGCATGAGAGCGGGCGGGGCAATGCGAGAGCGACGAAGAAGAGAAACGCGCCACGAACCGGATGCAAGAGGTCCTATGCGAGAGCACGGTGTCCGATATAATGAGCGACGGCGGCCGCCCGCGCGAGCAACGACGCGGCGGCCGGTTGGAGGAAAGCAAGCATGGGAAATAGAGATATCATGGCGCGCGACGGGCCTACCACACGCACGGCGTCGCGTGGGCGTACCAGTCCTGGCCCTTCGCCTTCTTCGTCGCCGAGGCGCGGTCGGTCGAGATGGCGTCGGATATTGAAGGCGAGCCCTTCTCAGGAAAAGAGTCGAACGTGTTCGACCTCGACAGCGACCGGCCCGTTTGCTTCTGCATCGGCGGCGGCACGACGGCGGCGACGGACTCTTGCTCGATGGCGTGGGGCGTCCCGTGGGTGCTGTGCGAGGCGATGCGGATGTTCGCGTCGACGAAACCCGGTGGCGTCGACGGCGATGCGGACGATGCCGGGCTCGTCGAAGTCGAGTACGACTGTTCGGGCGTGTCGGGCGTGTCGGGGCTCGTGGGCGGACTTGGGTACGCCGTGCTGGCGTCGACGGGCATGGGGGTGGGCTTCGGTGGCGACGTCGACGGACGCGCGGCGAAGCTCGGGGTGGTGGTCGACGTGGCGCCGTATGGCGTCGTCGACGGTACTGGTGTCGGCGCAGGCGAGGGGAGTACGTACGTGGGGTATGGCCCGTGGCCCTTGAAGTCCCTCCGCACCTTCGCCTCGAACTCCTTCAGCGCTGCTGGCTCGATGTTGAGTTGCCACTCGAGGTAGGAGCACATCTCCCGCTCCATCTGGTTGATTTCGCGGAGGGCAAACATGCCTTGTCCGACAATGCTCCACGACTTGTTGGAATAGGTGTCGTCGCAGATGACTTTCGACGCGATCATGAAGGCGGAGATGAAGAGACGGTGGCCCGACGAGCCGCGGGCGGCGGGGAACCGCGCTTTTAGACGTTGGAGGAGGTAGAGGGCGGCGAAGGTCACCGAAGTGTGCAGTCGCGTTCTATGGAGGGCGTAGGCGATAAACAATGCGAGCGGCGGCGACGGTGCTGGCGGATTGGCGGTGGATAACGGAGGGAGGTCGGGGCACGCAAACAAATGCG
Source organism: Fomitopsis serialis (assembly GCF_022376445.1). Taxonomy (NCBI): domain Eukaryota; kingdom Fungi; phylum Basidiomycota; class Agaricomycetes; order Polyporales; family Fomitopsidaceae; genus Fomitopsis; species Fomitopsis serialis. The sequence goes on from NW_025955016.1 coordinate 23,086, forward strand.
TCACGAACCTCGCGCAGAGCTTGGCGGTCTCTTCGTGGCCGTAGTACGGGTCAGGCTGGAGGAATACTGTTAGTGTTCGGTTGGGTTGCTACGTCAGAAGGGTTACTCACGATGCCATGGTGCGCGCTATGCCCGCTGGTTCCACTAGACGGCGCTGGCGGCGGTCTTGAGGTAATCTTGCTCGCTCTCCGGAAAGGCGAGGGGTGGCGGGCGGCAGAGGGACCTGAGACAGCAGCCATGATGGGATAGTAACAGAGCGTCGAGACGGAGCCACAGACAGGCGCGGTGGCGGTGGGCGACAAATGGTGGCGGCGGAGGGAGACTGGAGGGGATATAAGTCAGCACGCTCGGGGTATAGCGACGCAGAAGCCTCGGAAGGGGTCAAGCAAGCGGGCGTGCGTACAGCTGACGCATGGGCGACAGAAGGCCCGCTGGGAAGAGGCGAGGCAAGATAAACGACGAGGTGGCACCCCATCACGCTCCTGCCCGATCAGAACTGCTCTCGCGAATTTGGGCGACAGGCAACAGCTCGCGCCTGGGGACGCCCTGCCGCGTGCCCGGCAACACGCGGGCCTATCGGCTCAGCCCCCTCGCCCAGTCGCCAGAGCGGCCCCCCGGCGCCAGCGCAGCCTCGTGCCCGGCAAAGGCACCGTGCCCCATCCGGAAAAAGGATGCAACAAACACTCACCGTGTGAACCCTTCAACCTTTCGGCGCGGAAATGGCGTGGCGGCGGAACGCGACCCTATCGTCCAGAGCCTCGAGGCGGCGCGCGGTCCTTATCCAAGTCAATGCACAGACAATGTCGCGGGGCGCAGGGGCAGTGCGCGCAGAATGAGCCCTGGGAGGGGATGGGATGGAGGAGGAAGGGGGTTGGGGAAATTTTGACGGCGTTCTCGCGACGGAGTGGTGTGGATATATAAGCCCGAGCACAAAGGCGCTGTTGTCTCGACGCTGTTTCGGCCCATCGCTCAAGCGCCTAAGCTCCGCTTTGGGGTCTGTCCCGATGAGGCAGGGTGACACGCCCCTGTGACATCCCCTTCCGGCAGGTGGCTGAAGCGTCCGTTGTGGCCAACGCCGGAAGGACCTCGAACACACGCTTCCCTGCCAGAAATGGCAGGAACGATGAGCAGAGTCAAGCGCAGAACATACCTCGGGGCAGTCTGCTTTTGTAAGACACAAAAGGAAAGGAAATTATCGTGGCGCTCTTGGTGGGCTCCGCCTATTGTCCCGCAGGGGACAGGACACCTTCGGTGACCAACGTCCAGTGGTTCGTTCATTTCTACCTAGGATATCGCAATACATGGTGTATGCGGTTGGTGTCTTGACCACCGGATCCGGATGATAGCATTCAGTCACTACAAAGAGAGTCAGTGGGTAGGATCCGCTTACATAGATGTTCGCCTCTGATCGACGACGTGTATAGGATAATTTGCTTGCATCCTTTCCACAGAGACAAGGACGCACTGTCATTCTACCGGTCTGATGCTTCAGCGCAAAAGAAATCAGGCATCGCCTCACAATATGTTTCCGACAAGGACGAGATGAACTATCATGATCAATTTGACTCGAACGTATGCCCACTAACACAAATCAATGCTGCCCCAAGGCGCTGCACCGTAGCACCTATATGCGGCTCACCTTCGCGACCAGTGACTCCCCTTAACGCAGGCCTTGTCTCATCCACGCTTGTGTTTCGAAAGTCCCCATGCCGAACAGCATGAGAGGCCAAAGCACGAGCGTAAGGGGCAAGAGAGGTGTTCCGGGTCCCGCCCGGCCCGCTCTGCATGCCTGTTCAGCCACCGGCGGCGCGTGGCGGCGGGGTCTAGTCCGCCGTGACGCCTCCCGAAAAGGAAGGAGCCAGCGGGCCATGCGACCGACGGCCAGTTCTGTCCAGGCGCTCCCACCGCCCGCTGCGACGCACAGCCTGCGTGTCTCTGCAGTGTGATGCGGCGTTGGCAGCGAGCCCCCTACACGCTCCCGCCAATCACCCCGCGGTTTGATTGGCCATCACGCCGACTTCCGTCGGGACGTCCGCGATGGTGCGCTGAGGCCCGTGAGGGACAGTGACGGTGGCACCGCAGCTGCATGTTCCAGTGTCTGCTGCATTCGAACTAGCTGGCTATAGAGCGTCCCCCTTCGAGTGTGACGCGACGTCGTCGCACTATTCGGATCGGCGTCTCAGCCCAAGACTGGCCTGCAGTGCCCCGAACAACTGTGCCTGCGTGGAACGATCAGTCGCAGCTCGAAAAGCGTCGATCAAAGAGCTCGAGCGGACGGCGGTTGCACGTCCCTGCCACCGCCAGAGTCACTTCGTGCTTCGCGTCGGTGCGACGCTTGTTTGTGGACGCCGCCCAAATGCGGTACAATAGCCGGCGGCTCGTCGACGCCACCTGGAGCTCGCGCGCGCATGCGGCCGCTTTGGCCTTCGTGTTGTCTACAAATGCGGGCGTTCTATTCGGTGTGTGTTTGGCTTGATACGCTCCGCGGGTGCTCGCGATCGTGCAAGAATGCAGAGCGCCCCAATTGCTCGCCCGTTCGGGCGTCGAGCGATCGTCAGATGTGACCTCAGGCCTGCCTGAATCGACGCTCCCATTCAGCCCGCTTTGGCCTATTGTACAGCTCGCTCGGGCCGTCCCTGCAGACGCGGCATACGTACAGCACCCTACGGACAAGGTAACACTCGCCCAGCCTTGTTCTTCCTTACCTTCGCGCCTTCTCCGGATCCCAACGGTTTGCGCAGTTTGGCTGCCGCTATGCCTCATCGCCCCGTCATCGCCACCTATTGTCCCCTCTCCTGGTGTGCTTTCCTCCGTCTCAGATCCAATTGGAACTCGATGCTGATGTTCGCTGCCCAGGGCCCATGCGTGATAGTCTAGGAACTGTACGTACTTGAGTGATTCACTCAGACGTCGATCGTGGCACGCGCACACATCGCCTTGTTGGAGGCGTGTCTGCGCCATGCTGTCCTGTTCACCATCATCGAAGGCCTGTCTCTCTCCTTGGAAGATGCATACGACTGCTGCGATCCTCTGTGCGCGGACAGCCAAGCAAGCCGATTTTGACTGCGCCACCGAAGCACGACCGAAGCGGTGCATTCAACACGATCGAAGTGGTGCACCCACTGCGCGCAATTACCAGCTGCAGAGGCACTATGATCCTGTGTACGTTTGCAATCGGAAGGGACTGCGTACGAGCTTTTTTTTCTCGGAAACACGCTCCCTACACCACATCCTCCGTCATGTTCTGCTGGTGGCGTCACGGTGCCCTCACCAATACCGAAACCACCTTCCACTTCCAACGCTCGCTCCCAGTCGATGTCCAACATTCAACCGCCGCCGTTCATCTGCCCGAGCTTCTCCTCTCTTCCTCTCCCTGGAGTACAGTACGCTCATACGCTGGCCCCAGCGTTGGCGCCCCCGTCGCGCTCAATACCCACAGGGTCCATCCAGGCTCCGTAAGTCGTCCCGGGATTTCTCCTGCCAGTGACCCACCGTGACGGCGATGACGATCATGACACGGCTCGCCCGCACTCGCTCCGGCCTGCCTCTGAGCTACTAGGAGCGTACTCGCCAACTGCCACATACAGCGCAGAGCGCGCCTGCACATCAACGGCGAAGGCGAGCTCGCGTCAGGTGCGACGGACATAGTGCGGGCGCCCGAGTAGCGTCCTGGGAGGCACTACTCCGATCCTGGGGAGGGCCTTCCATTGTGCGCGCGAAACGTGTATTGGCCGCGCGTGACGTCAGTGCTGGGACGCCCGGGAACCTCCTCGGTGTGGGGAGACGCGCGCGAGGTCGTGGTGGTTGGACTTGGAAGTGGTACTAGCTGCAACGCGGCCCCGGTACGTCGAATTGTATGCTTGGGCGACGAGCGTTGATGGCTGCGTGCGGTGTTACGTTACGTCGAAGACACTGACGGCCACTGTGTTCTCTGGGACGTCGTCATTCGCAGCTCTCTGGCGTGCAGCCCGTGGACACCTACTCGCAATCGAACGGACGCCATTCGCCGCGGATGATGGGCTCTCTCACATGCACTGAGCCCTTCGAGCTGTCGTGGACGCGTTAGCTAACGTGCAGAACACCTGGCCGTCGCGGATCTACAATCTGAATGGTCATGGTACGTCGTGGACATGCTCCGGCTCTCGTGGCGTGCTCTACCTGATATGCTTTCGTGAAACTGCCCTTCACAGAACCTTACTACATCAGACTGACGACTCGGTGTCACGTAGGAGTGCGATCTCGCCCATCTGGTGGCGTCGAAGCCGGGGCCTGTGGCTCGGGGGTTCGAACGGCTGGGCGTACTGGGCAGCAACCCGAAACGGGCAGTCTCCGGTGCGAGTCCGGGTCGCGCGACGCCACCATCATCATTCCAATGCTTCAGTGTTGACTGAGATGCTGTGCATGACGGGCGTGCAGCCAGGGGCCGACGGCGGTCTCATACGCTCGTCGAAGGTCCCGCCGTTGTGCGCGGACCGGACATCCTCGCATAATGTGCGGTAGCTGGTATGCTTCGAGGTGCGCACGCACTGACGTCTGTGGTTCTTGCCGCTGCCTCTTCATTGGAAAGCGGGATCGTGATTAGTATGCCAGTGCGGCTCGCTTGCTGTCCAGTATGGAGATCCTCGTACGTCGCATCACTATCGCACGCAACCACTCTCCGTATATAAGCACCTTGCATACTTGTGCTGGCCGGCCTGTGATGCGTTCCCGTGGTGTTTGCAATACGCTAAGTATGCGCGTCGCTGACGATCATTCCCAGTGTCCCATCACCCCGACGGTCTCCGCGGCGGTCACGCTCGACCAAGTCCGACCTCGTCCACTGCATCGCACTGCGCCCACCCACTGCTCATACCATTGTGGACACCGCACGGTCCACGACGCCCGACCCACCCCACATCCCCGACTGGAACCCGACTTGCCAGCCCTCCACGCTGATGCACGATCTCACGGCGGACAGCGATGATATTGCGCATGATGGACACCCACCCGCACACAGTACAGGGCACTCTCGCCATTGTTCGCTCTCTCCGGCGGCCTCGGAGACGGAGCTGCGCTGCACTGTCCAACGCCATGATCGGGATCGAGTGCCAGTGAGCTCGCGCCGCGCCCGATCCGTCGCTCGCTTCGAGATTCGCGCCCGGGTATGTGGCAGTTTGTTGGGTACCCGCATGTCATGATCTCCCCTGACAGGCGCGCGCAATGTGCTTCGAGCTGGACTGTGCACATGTCGGGCGGGGACGCGATGTGCTTTGGAACGCGTCCTTGGACCCGCCTGGGAGCTGTCAACGGCTCTGCGACCTGGGTCTCACTCTCATCGGCGTCTTGGGTACGTAAGGTATGCGAGTTTATCTTCGCGTTGCCTGCCCGGCGTATAACAGGTGGCGAGTTGATGGAAGCCTCTGGTGCTCTGTGACGGGCGTGCGACAGAGTACGGTGACTTTTGCACACTCGAAGATTCACTGAACGCACCTGCGTCATGCGGGCGCCGCTCCGAGTTGTGTCGGTGGAAGATTTAGACATCTCGCGCTGGAGCACAACGCACTTCGAGCACCGTCTCAGAACGCCCGCATAGTGTTGTTGTTTCGTTTGTGCTACTCACTGGGCATACAGTGGGAACGTCTGACGACATCCGAGGCCTATCTCTATGTCAAACGCTGGCCCTTCGTTGGAAACAGGGTGTCTCGTATGCAGTTCCTTCCGTCATAACCCCGTTCTGCACGGTTGGGTTGGCTGGTTTCTGATGGTCTGTCTGACAGGCGCCTAGTACAGACCTTTTTCGTGATGCTTCGACTCGCCTCCGACTCATCCCTCTGTTGGCGCACCCATGCCGTATGGATTCGGTAAGTCTTGCTTTGATCTCTGTCTACGTCAATGTCTCAGTTCCGACTACAGTCTTTGCGACTCAGTACCTATCCACCAATGTCTGTTCGTGTTGGTATCATCAATGTTCAGCACTTCCTCCCTCCTCCACCGGTCATTGGACATGTTTCTTGACCAGGATCGATGAATCAGCGCGACCCCTACTTATAACTCTCTTATTCCCGGCATCTCTGGCAAAGTGAGATGCACCTCTGACGTCGTCACATGGGTCCGCGTCAAGGGTTGTACAGGCCCTCGATATAGGCTTCGTCCGTTCCCCGCTGACACGCTACACCAGACCCTCGTTCCCAGCCCCCGCAGTGGGTCCATATCGAGGCGAGTCACGGTGAGTCACTCGCTGTGACGGTGTGACGCTCATACACTCAGGAAATTTGCCTCCGACCGGACCATGGTGCGCCACCGAGATGACCCGGCGCGGAAGTGCAGAGCGGACGGAGGACGAGCACTGCATTATGGAGTTAGGAAAACGGTGAGCAAAGTGAGTGCGATCACTAATATGTTCCTATACGTTCACGCTGTCCATCGCGATGCCAAACCGACTGAGCAAATTTTACGGAGGAGCGACGTAGAGCGGTGAAGGATGCTCCGGCGGCCACGGATTCAACGTTCAACATCGGACGTGTCTCGAAGACTACAGGGGACATGGTCAGCGGTCAGACGAGACACGAGCCAGACGCATCTTCGTCGAGGCTCAGATCGCACGCAGGGAGGGAGTCGCATCCCTATCCTGCCCATCGATACATGTGAGTTCTATGTCACCTTAGAAGGTTTGCTAACCCTCAATGCAATGAAGCTTCATATCGCCAGTATGCCGTCTACTATTACACGCAATAACTACATAAGCAATACAGACCTTCCCGAGTGGGACAGCGGGCGTTCGGAGCATAGGCCCCGCACCCCGACTTTGCGCGCTTGCTCCGGAGAGTGGGTGGAAGCTGTGTTGGCTCCGAGGGCGAGGGACGGGCTCGGTCCTGGGTCTGGGGTGCCCACGTTCGCCGCATCTGACCCCGTACGTGCGACGGGCAGATCTGCCCCATGATTGGTCGAGATCACAATCGACTCCACCCGCAGGCGGATCGGGGAGCAGCCAATTCATCTCGTACGTCTAAAATTTGCTGGTCCGTGCGTCGAACTGTCCGTACGTGCCATCCTCGTTCGTTTGCAATGGGATGGGCAATGTGCTGAAGCATTTCTTGAGTTGCGAGGCGGTGCGATGGCCTCCGCGGCCGTGCGAACCCGTTCTGTGCGCGCGTGCGCGCGTGGTGTACACGAGAGTTATATGAAACGGCGCGAGGGCGGGCATTTCAGACTCCCAGCGTTCCATCTTCCGAGCCAGGCTGGTGGCGTTCATTTATCCTCAGGCGCCCTGGTACATGGCCACTACGGAACGCCTGCAGCTGATAGACGCTGGATTGGTAGGTGTCGGTGGGGTCGGACAGCATTTCTGTTGTTATCCGACGCCGACTGCGAATGATCATAACAGCGACAGTGTCTCGGTGTGTCGTGGACTGGTCCTAAGGGGCCGGTTGAAGCTTCAGATAGGCGTCTGTCGTATCCTCAGACTCGTTCCACTCAAACGACGCAGCAGTGCCCGTGACGGTCCGAGGATATGGGTGCGTTTGCCTCTTCGCACACAGTCAGGTTGCTCACACTAAGTCGCTATCATTCAAGCTCTGCTGCCCTCACACGGTGATCAGCTCCGCAATCTGTACGCTCTCTGACGCGGGAATACAGGAGTTGAGTATCCTCGAGTCCGCGTCGCGCACATGGCGCAGCCGTTTGCCGAGCACAGATTCGCGCTTGGCATCTTGAAAGTACAATGCAAGGCCAAGGCTGGCGATGCCCAAAGCTCAGCGGGACCTTGACGTCACTTGCGACTGGTCCAGGTTTGTCTCCCAGTGTCCTGACGGTGCACCCTATTCCAAATTTACCCTATCTTCCCGATGCTCTGACTTATCGCCGTAGATCGCCCTTCCGCATCGGTATGCTTAGTGCATCTGTATCACGCGCAAGCCATGGCCTTATATGTCTGCGGCGTATCCACGCAGACTTGAGAATGGAGAGCTCGACGGCTCCCGCGCGAGTTTCGCCCTAGGAGCAAGCTATGGACCCCGTTTGTTCTGTCGGTGCCGGATCATGCTGCTAGGCCCTCCCCGCTCCAAGCACTCGACCTATCGGACCATGTCGCGGGAGAAGACAGGATCTGCGATACAGGAACGTGCATTGGAGGCGGGCGAGCATGTCTTCGGACTGCCGGGATCCCTTATGATACGTGCTACTGAACTTCACAGATGGCCACAACGTAGAGGGAAGGCGGCCTTTGGCGTGCTGCGGATAGGGCCCCTCCTTCTCGGACTTCGCCCGTGCCGAGGTCCATAACAAGATCATGATCTGCGGAGTGAAGGGTGCTCTGCTACTGTGTTATTAGGATCTGCGAAGACCGGGCCAGCTGCATGTATGTATGCCGACTGTAGGGCCAGTGAAGGCGACCACGAGCTCCCGTACGGATCGGCTCTTCATCTATATGTGTCTTCCTTCGGGCTGGCTGCCCCGCAAGCTACGCAGTGAATTCGAAGTCGGTGGCGAGTCGATCCCGACTAGCCACCATATCTGCGTTCCTGACATCGATAAGCCATACTGGTCGACCTGCCCGAGGGCCCGAGCTCGCCAACGCCACCATCCACGGTCATCCTCATGACGCCATTCACTTGCTCTGGTCTGGTAGCGCGGTGGATTGCCTTGGCTGGGGCGTCTGCCATCAGCGACGCGCCCGTCCATCATTCCTGTGGCTGTCGCGGTCGACTCGGTACTTGCATTGAATGCGTCTTCAAGTTCAACCGTCCAATGCTGTACGCTCTTGGGGCAAGTGGCCTACTAGGTGTATGCGGCGTCTCCGGTCATAACATCACAGGCACGAACAACGTGCCCATACTTCAAGTACGATACACTCGAGACACGGATGGTCACCTCAGCCAATATACGATGCTTCTCCTGAAAAGGGAGACTGCCTTGTATCCGAAACGGGCAGTTCTTGTTCATGCTGCGACTTCGACGAATCTCACCTCGCGATTGTTGTCTATTGTTCAACTGGAGCTACTAGCGCTGTACTTGCACCCAGGAGGAAAGACTCAGATGGCCGGCCTGCTGCCGTCCGTGAAACCGGATGGTTCATCAACCACTCGGATAAACTGCTAGTACAGGAAGCAAACGGAACCTCGTCGATGCGGCCACGATATCAACGTGCCTACGAAGCGCAGAAGTCTGTCCTATCGAACTAGTAGACGTGCTCGCACTCCATTCTTCATTCTCATACTGAGGCTTAGAGAGTAGACACACTTCTACATTGTTCGCTCAGACCAACCCGGCTGGACGGTGGAACGCACAATGAGTATACTAGTCAAATCGCCATGCTCACTAGAGATTGAGCTGCACACGAACCATATAAAACGACGTCAAAGTCACTCGCCAGCACGCGCTACTCGCCACGAGATAGCAAGTCTAGAGCCGCGGAGGGAATCTGCTGACCCTCGGCAGCGGATGCTTTCAAAGAGCTCCGACCCTCCGCCATCGCTAGACGCGGGCGCAGCGTTTCGTCTTTCACATCCCCATGCACATCTTCTCAGACGTCTACGTGAATGTTCAATCTGTCCAGCGTAAGGGGGACAGACCCAACCACGCCCAATCGTCGAGCGCCGTCCTGCCGCTGTGCCAGTTCTCCCAAGGTGCGCGATGCATCGGAGGACAGGTATCTGGGATCCCCCGGGTCAAGCGTTTCACGCACGATACGGGATGCGTCTGGACGTACAGCGCGGTGCTCAAGGAGGTCAGGCCCTCATCCCACAATGCAGGAAGCGAAGATCCACCCTACACAAACTATAGAGTCGCCAGTGGACGTTAGTGCGCGTGCAAATCGTGGAGCAGTCACTGCACTCGCAGCCAACCGTGAGACGGCCCAGCGCGAGTGCAAAGTTCGCCGGGAGGAGGCGCACGAGAGCATGAGAGTTCTAGCGGCATCCGCGCTCCCAGCGTCGAGCCGTTAAATGACCTTCTTGCGTCTATCAGCGGCCGACGGACCAATCAGCGGACGCGCACTGGTTCGCGGGGACAGGGATGATAGACCTCTCCGTCCCCTTCATGCGGGGAAAGCATGGCTGGGACCTCTGATATGCATGTACTGCGTCCGACTCACAGCCAAGTTGCGACGAGCCGCTCAGCGAGATAGGGAATGGAACGCACTAGGCCGAAACACGTCCTCAACGCATTGCGATGCTTGCGCTGAACGCGGTGTTGGGTAGTGTGGCCGAACATACTCGCGGGATCGTGGTTCTACGCAGGCCTATCAGCCAGTGACCGAAACCGCGCCCCCTTTGTCCACCGAGAGTCGAATGCGATCACCCGCGCTTATGTCTTTGAACTGGAAGGATGTTCATTAGCGTCTTGCGCACCGGTAGGGAGGATGCGTGCGGCCGTTGTATTGGCCAGCAGTGAAACGCACCGTCAACTCCCTCGTGCGATGGAGACTCTCGATCTCGTCCACTCGGTTCCGCACGCCGTCCAGTAGGTCGTCAAACCCTTCCTCCTCCACGACCTTCTGCGCCGCCTGCAGCAGCAGGACGGAGTCCGGCGTAACGTCATGGTTCGTCTGGGATCCGGCGGGAGTGCGTATCAGCGTCCGACCCTCATGAAACCGCGAAGACTCACATCAATGGCAATGACATTGGCGCGATCGAGGTCTGGCAGACAATAAGTTGGCAGTCCGCGAACAACACGCATGCACGGCGCACCTTCAAGAAAGTCGGCCCTGGTCATTATCTGACGACATTTATACTGAACGTCAAGGTCAGCAGACAGCACAGCTAGGCCCAAAGGAGCGATACTCACGTATGGAATCTTCGGGAGGGGCAGCTCGTCCAGCCCCTCGGACGACAGCTCACCGGCCGCAAGCGCCTCCGCACGCTCGCGCTCGTCCGCGCGCCGCTGCTTGACGAACTCGCGCAGGAGGAGCCACGAGCACGAGCTCCACTTCTGCTCGTCCATGACATCGTCGTCACAGTCGGGTATGAGGCCGATGAGACTCAGCAGCCACGCCTTCTCGACATCCAGCATCTGCTGCGCGTGCTCGCGCATGTTCGCGGTCTTCGAGAGCTGCGCGAGGTACGACAGCCGTCCGCCCACTATGGACACGGCGTCGTGGAGCTCCTCTGAGTCGGTCGGGAGCTTCGCGTTCAGGCGCATCTGTGCCGAGGCGCGCAGCGCGTCCTTGAAGCTCAGGTCGGACACCGTCACGACCTACATGGGGTGCTGCGGTCAGAACGTGCATTTGACGCGGGTGGTGAGATGGGGATCACCTGCATTCTGCTGGCGGTCTTTCCTGAAAGACGTGTTAGGGATACACGCAACGACAACTAAGTAAGTGACCTACGCATGACAAGAAAGGGCCAGAAGTCGTCGCTGATACATGTGAGCAGAGGAGAACTATGAAGCTTCATAATGAATACCTGCTGAACACCATCGTCAGGATTCCTGGTGGGCGAAACGAGTGAGCGGGAATGATGTGCATGAGAGGAGAGCGGAACACCCACCGGCAGCAGCCCAGCTTTCTGCGCGCTGCTGCATCTGCAGCAGCATCTGCCTCCCATCATCGTCATTCTTGAAGAAATGGATATTATTGAAGATCAAAACGAGAGGCCTGCCTGTTCTTCGTGCGTATCGCAGCGCGACCTTCTCTAGCTTGTTCAACGCTGTGCACGTAGTATATGACTACCGGCACCGCGCGGCAGACACACCCTCGACTGACCTCGCTCGATATCCAAGGACGGCCCCGCTGCGAGTTCGTGCGATCAATATGAACCTGCGCGCGAGGATCGAGTCCACAGACCTTCCCGAGGATCACGCCTTTGGAAGAGACTGGTCTGCGTGTCCTCGTTGAACTCATAATTCATCGCCTTGCCGAGACGCAGACGGAAGACTTCCAGGTCTGGGTGCGCATCACACATAGCGACACCCTCGGCTTCGATCGCCTGCATCGCGTCAAGCATCATCGTGCCCTTGCCAGTGCCCTACGCGACCCACGCTCAGCTCCCTGACCCTCTCGTGAAATGCGCACGACATCCGCACGTACCTTAGGTCCGAGCAACAGGTAATACTGTCCAGCCTCGGTGCCCTTGATGATGCGGTCAAGTGAGGACTGTTCTCGGCGGCGTACGTGTTTCATCCAATGAACGTAATCGTCTCCGGTGTCGTGCTGCGTGCGTGGATTGCTTGCGAGCTCGAGGGCTGGGTCGTAGCCTCTCGCAAACGCAAGTTCGATCTACGGGGTGTCTGAGAAGGTAGTCTCTTTGAAGGCGAGCGCATGAGGTCCTCACCTTGTCGAGGACGTTCTTCTTGTACCAGGCGACATATGCGACACCACCAAAGAACACTAGACGCTGCTGTCAGTTACTGTCATTCTAATGGGTTGTGATTCGTGGAGAAGCCAATGTCGCGTCCCAGCGAGGCGGTTGGATATTCTCACACGTTCGCCACCGACGAGCACCTCAGAGGATCTCAGAGAGCCTCACAGCAAGAAAGGTTGGACGTGTTGAACCACGAGGGTTAACCTTCGGCAAGGGCCTCGAGTCACTCTCCCAATCGAGACTCGAATCGTTCTGACAGCCACTGTTACTGTCCCGCCTAACTCTTTTTTCGAATCATACCAGTCCCTCCTCAACAATAGACAGAGCTCGAGGGAATAGGTAGCAATTGCGCACACTTACCAGCTCCAAGACCAATCAAAGCTGTCGCTGCCGCGTCGACAAATGACGAACCCGAAGTTGGGAAACCTCCCGGCCTGGCGCGAGGCTCAGAATCGCGCGAATGAGGACGTTGAGACGCATCAGATTCTTCCTTCCGATTCACCTCGCCTGCCAGGCTTTGTTGAACAGGTGGTTGGGAGTACGACCGCGCGTGGATCCGCGCATGCTGAGATGTTCGGAGACCCAAGGATTGTCGGTGTCGTGCACGAGCAACCAGACGACCTGCCAGCGCAGCGGTGTTCGGTAAAGTCGAGGCACTCATCGTGCTGGACGTGCTGAAAGCTTGATTTTAGCCATGGAGGCGTACACTGCCGCAGTCGTCGTCCTCGACCACGCCAAGGTAGGGTTGCGAGACATAAGCGCCCGGCAAGCGCCGCCTGAGCGCTGCTTCGAATATAGTACTTATGCTTGTTACTTAGTTTCTTATGTTACTATCGAATGTAGTCTCTGGTGCAGTCTTGAACCCGAGTCGTCTTAACGAAAGGAAGTATCTTTACAACAATTCGACGTTGGTTTCTTGTTTCATCGCAACATTGAACTTGAAGATCAGAGACGTCGACAATGTGCACGACCTCACATTCCACGTAGCACCTCCATACACGATGCACATGCGACTGCTTGCCTATTCATCCACCTGTGCTTCCCCGTCAGCAGACTGCGCAACTACAGGTGTGTGCGCAACTCACCCGCTTGTTTCCACCAGTGACGCGCCAACCGCAGAACCTGATAAGCCTCTTGCACGGGTTGCCACGACTCGACGAGCAGCGTATCGTTCCCTTCGTTGAACTCCGCAAGGTCCGGGAAGATCGCGAACAAGAACGCCGCCACTTTCACGGGGTTTCCCAGAGAGGGGACTGGCCAAAATCAATGCTTCGCAAGGCCCGATTGCAGCAGCCGCCGCCGGGCCTCTCGTGGAGCGAGACATCCGTGCCCGATGTATTCACGTCGATCATGAGCGATGCCAACAAGGGACAGTACCTCGCAAAATGCGCCAAACCCTGGAGCGTCGTAGCCGTCGGATGCCCCCAGGGGTGTATGGCCGTGCACCAGAACTCCAGGCGCTCCAGTCGGGGCCACGACATGGCCAACTCCCTGACGGCGTCGTCGTCGAGGACAATGCACATCTCCGTCAAAAGATTGAAGCTGCGGAGACGGCGGAATTCGCAGAGATGCCTCAGCGACTCCATGGTGACGACCTGTGCACCTTCCCCCTCGATATCGGCGTCCAGGCCGCTGGTCACATCGATTTCCTCCAACACGCTCGGCGAGCACCGCTCGCGGAGTAGCTGCAGCACACGTCCAATGGTGGCCGGGTCCGTGGCTGCGTTCGAATTGATGAATGCCGTCTTGAGGGTGGGAAGGCGACATGCTGATAGGAATTCGACGGAGCTGCCCATGGACACGGATTGCAAAGACAGCGTCGAGAGAGAGGGGAAGGTGAGACGGCCTGTATTAGCGTGCACCGCCGTGGACGGGACGGCTGACAGTAAGGAGTTGAATACGGCCTTGAAGTGCAGTTTTGCGAGGTGCGGGAGTGTCGCGAGGTCCGCGAGGTTGCTGAACGACATGGGCATGCTCGTCATCAACGTGAGAGACTCCAGCCTCTGCAATGACGCGAAGGCCTTATCGGGAAAGGGGTCAGGTTGGTTATTGTCCATAGATCCGTCAACGACATAGATGGTTAGCTCTCGGACATCTGGTGAGCGTCGTGGAAGGTGTTGGAGGGTCGGGGTGATAATGTTGGAGGAGTACTTTGAGCTGGGCCTGCGTTTCTCAATATTCAGCACGGAGAGCTGCTGCCCAAAGAACAGTTGTGCAGAGCCGAAGTACCCATATGTCCTGCTCTCCGTCCAAATGAGCTTGCGAAGCGTTGGCAGCAATGGATAGTGGGGTCTTGACGAAACGAGCCAGGAAAAAAGGGCATCCGATATCGCCCGGGACATATGTCCAAGACTGCGTGACGGGCCGCATTGCAGCTCTCGAACACGCCGACCGTAAAAGTCAAAGCGCTCCCAATCTTGAGGTGTAGTGTGCTTGTCAGGCTTTCTAGGCATCTACGGGAGATCAGATACACGTTTCTTCTTTGGCCTTGCAATTCGCGGACAGTTGCACGTACCAGTGCCGGTGAATGCGCAGACTCAGAGGCTTCCCAGAATTTTTCGGGCAGACACTCGACCAGGTGCCCCAGACCGTTCTGAAAGTGCCATATGATATCCAGGGCGGGTTCAAGAAAAGCATGGCATGTAAGAGCGAACGCGAGAAGCGCCGGTAAGTAAGGTTGTTCACCGCCAGTGTGATCGAGTATCATGCGAAGGAGCTCCGGGACGGCTAGTGCTCTGTGCATCGCGGGGTACGCGTTTCACGACGATGCAACGCAGAAATTACAGGTGCACGCAACTGTCAAATCAGGGCATCGTGAGTATTATGTGCGAGCCGGAATTGTCTGTCTCTCTCATACATACCGGGAAGCTTGAGCGCCGTCGACTTCATGTATATGATTGAATCGGTTGCCTCGTACGAAGTTCAGCTGAACTCCTCGCATTCAGTCCGTGGTTGGCCGGACCAAGCCTTCACTTGCGCTGCGAGCTTGCGGCCTTTACAGCTGTATCCAAAACGATAGAGACGTGAGGCGGTGTTGGATTAGCGCTCATAAGTCGGCCACGGCATTCTCCGCTCCCTTCGGACGAGCCACATTTCATTCACGCTTGACGATCTCACTGGCACACTGCAGTTCAAACTGTACAAGGAAACGAGGCGTGCATTTTGATCAGTTCGAAGGTGACCTATAGCTGTGAGTCGTAGATTCGGTAGAGGTCAGTGATACTACTAACAGATGGATGTTGGGTTAACGGCTTCAATACTAGCTGTGCGACGGCATTATCACCTGCGCTATCTCACAACAAGAAGCGTTCAGTCCATGGTGCATCGGGCCCTTACCATTTCGGAGCTCATCCAGTTGATAGTCAGTGAAGTTCCAACGGACGACGGCGAGAGTTGGTCGAGGTCCGACTTCCCAACACTCGTTGCATTGGCGCTCACATGCCGCGCTTTCCACGAACCCGCCCTGGACATGATATGGTCTCGTCAGGACGGCTTGGGCAATCTCGTCGAGTGTTTACCGGGAGACTTGTGGAAAATCTCAGATGATTCTGGCAAGACTCTGGTGAGCATACAGTCGTTCTGCATTGTGATCAAGGCTGGAACTCGTATTTGTGTCCAGACACTCAGGGAGCCTACAAGGTCCACCACACAACGCGACTGGGAACGCTTTGAGTTCTATGCTCGGCGTGTCCGAATATTACATTATGGCCCGAAGAGAATCCGAAGGAAGTCTCGCGTCCTCTCGGAGCAAATCTTTTGCTGGCTTTTCTCATCAAGACCATCCCATCATTTGTTTCCCAAGCTATCCTTCCTCGGGTGGTCGGAGAACATGCCGTTCGAGCATCACGAGTCTGTGCATATGTTATTTGGCCCGCAGCTCTCCACATTGCACATGGGTGTATGGTCGTCCGATTTCGCCGCATCACAGGCTGTTCCTCAAGTGCTGGTGCACCTTCCTTTTCGTTCGCCCGACATACATGAACTCACCATCCACATGTATGCCAACGGCGGCCCTGATGATCAACGTCTTCCGTCCAAAGTCTTCGCGTCGTTAATACGACTGAAGTCGCTCACATTGCTGTCGACCCTACCTCTGGAGCCTGACGTCTTCACCGCGTTATCAGCACTACCACATCTCACGGAGGCGAAGATCACTATTCACTCTGGCGACGAAGACGCATGCGGTCTACTTGGAACAGACCATGCTGCTGCCCCGAGCTTTATCTTCCGTGCTCTAGAGAGTTTGACCCTGACGTTCTCATTGATGAGCGACATAAACACAATCTTGTCGGCCTGTAGCCTTCCCCAACTGCGGCGACTATCCCTGACGTCGCTCTATGGCTCCGACTCTAGTATGTTCGATCGCACGCTTCAACTGATCCGTGACCACTGCTCGCATGCTATGCTGGAGGTCATCGAGCTACGCACCACCATTGACCTATTTCCGTCAATGGATTTCGAGGAGGTACCGGAACCTGACACCATCACCGCGGCGTCCTTAGGTCATCTCTTCGCCTTCCGCAGCATCCGCGAACTCGAGCTTCTCACTGAGATGTATATCGCCCTCGACGATGATGACCTAAAGGAGATGGCCATGTCGTGGCCCCGTCTGAAATCCCTGCAGCTGGAAAGCGTAGCCGAGGAAGAGCCCGGGATGTCTGTGACGCTGGAGGGCTTAGCGCATCTCGCTAGGTACTGCCCGGCGATGAACTGGCTCGCAATCGACGTGGACACCACTGGGACCTTTGTCTCACCTGACGCGAGGCCTGGTGGCAGTTACTGTAACCAAGTCCTCCAAGCCGTTGACTTCCAGCGGTCGCACGCGTCGGATTGCCCTGCAGAAATTGGGGCCTTCTTATACGCGATTTTCCCCAAACTCCAGTGGATCAACTCACACAGTGACGATACTCCGGGCGAAGATTCTTGGAAGCCAGTAGAGGACATGCTTGATGCACTGCGGAAGATGTCTCAGTGGCCAAGGAACATCGGTGAGTCATTCCAACTTATAACGCAGTGCAGTACGAATCCAAGTCGCGGTTCTAGTGCTTACACCGTTGACAACTTGAGATTTCAGGCTCTGGCACAGTCCTGTGGAAGCCTGATACACACGTGGGATCTTGAAAGCACTTGGGTATTGGCCCGTGTAGTAATAACCTTTCCTTCACTACATAACGGTATTGAAACGTTAGAACGTCGAGCTCCTCCATCTTGTCCCTCAGTACCTTGTGTTGTCACGTGCAGAACTCCACTCACGGCAGTTTCCGCCCTCATCTGGCGGTTGAACAAGACACTTGAAATTTGGAAGCTCAACGAGTTCAGGCTCGCACAGAACAACGTTCTCTCCCTCCTAGTCCTACAAGGCTAGTGCTTTAGTCCGGCAAAGGTGATCGACCCATTAGGATCTGTAGTGTGCAGAGTGAGTTGGAAGGTCAGTCACTGCTAAGAGGCTAGTCTAGCCGATGTCGTTAATGTTGGATTCGTGCAGATTCGTGCGTACAGCCTCAGCCTGAGATACTCGTGGTATTCCACAACATACCTGGGTTGTGTTTCCACGAGAATCGTACAACTCATGGTGCACCAGGCCCTTACCACTCCAGAGCTCGTTCGCATGATAGTTGACGAAGCGGGGAGCGGTTGGCCCGGTTGGTCTCTCGACTTGCCGACACTCTTGTCCTTGGCGCTCGTATGCCGTGTCTTCCACGAACCCGCCTTGGACAATTTATGGTTTCATCAAAACGGTCTACACAATGTCGTGAATTGTCTACCGACAGAACTGTGGAAAATGACGAACGATGCTTCGGGCAGGTTGGTGAGTACTTATGCGGTTGTTCTGCTTTCGAAGGAAGTCAAATGCTTGCGCGGCAGGTTCAGACGCTTAGGGCACCTACACGGCCTACCACACAGCAGGATTGGGAGCGTTTTGACTTCTATGCTCGGCGGGTCGGAGTATTACAATTCAATTCAAACGGAGTCGTCGGTCGCCGAAGGAGACCCGTCCCGGGCCAACTTACGGAGAAGCTCTTTCGCTGGCTCTTCTCATCCAGGCCTTCACATCAACTGCTCCCCAGTTTATCGTCACTCTACTGGACAGAGCTCATACCGCTCGAGTACAGCGACTCTGTGCACCTACTCATCGGTCGACGGCTCTCTGAGCTGTACATCAGACCAGCATGGACAGCTGGGATCACTGCCTTCCATGCCATTCATACGACATTGCTTCACCTTCCACAATGCTCACCAGGCGTCCGGAAGCTAGAAGTCGACATGCCTCTAGACAGGGACCCTGTGCTTCACAGTATCCCTGGAAAAGCTCTAATGTCACTGAAGAGGTTGGAGATTCTTACATTGCGGTCGGCTTCGCCTGTAACGTTTGACATTCTCGCCGAGCTGTCAGCTTTGCCAGACCTCATGACACTAACTCTTTCGGAATTCAACTACAGACAAGCCGTCGTCAACGATATGGGAGTAGGTCATGCTGCCTCGACCACTCTCTTTCGTGCTCTGAAGTCGCTCCGTTTGTCGGCTTCATCCATGACCGACATCGACACAGTCCTATCTGCTTGTCGCTTCGTCCAACTCCAGCAAATCTTCCTGACATCCAAGTACGCCTTCGACGAGTCAAAGACACTCGGTAGTGTGCTTCAGTCAGTACACGAATGCTGCTCGAATGCTACACTGGAAACCGTCGAGATTTTCGATGGCACAAGTGCAGATCCTGACGAGGACTCGGCGGATGTCACACAACCCATCACCGCCGCGTCTTTCAGACACCTTTACGACTTCCATCATCTCCGTAGCTTCATACTCAACACGGAGAACTGCATCGTCCTCGACGACGACGCTGTGCATGAAATGGCCATGTCGTGGCCTCATCTCGAATGTTTGCAGCTGTTCAGCTCGCCCAAGTACCCCTGGAGGATTCCAACGGCGACAACATTAGAAGGCCTGGCTCATCTCGCCAGATATTGTCCTTTGCTATCGACACTCATATTCGACGTGGACACGTCCAATGCTGTTGTCTCCCCCGACGTGAAGCCCGGTGGTGGCTACTGCAATCGGGTCCTCCGGACCATCGGTTGCTTTCGATCACCCGTGTCGGGTGACCCCGCGCAGATAGGAGCATTCCTATACGCGATTTTCCCCAACCTCGAGGCAATCAACGAAGAGGAGGAGATCGAGATGGATGACTCCTGGGAGCCGGTGGTGGGAACGATCGAGGTTCTGCGGATCGCGTCTCAGTGGGAGAAGAAGTATGGCGGTGAGTTCTCATTCAAGTCGAATCATGGTGCCATTGTTGACAGGAAACACTCTACTCTGCGCAGCGCCTCCAACAGACTGATGCACATAAGTACGTGGTAGCTCGCCCTTGTATCCATGTCACGGCCACGGTTACTTAGTATTTTAACGCGAATGCACATTTCGATGACGACAGGACGAGCAGCCCGAACGAACGAACACACGACAGCTAGCGACATGGTAAGCGTCGTTGGGATGAGCCCGCTCCGCGCAGTATCTCTACACCACAGAATGCATTTGCGGTACAGTCGTCTTCGGGATCTCACGTTTAAGTCGACGACTGTACCCTCGTGAATCTAATTCTATACATGATCTCATAACAGATAGGAAGGATAGCAAATACGACAATAGAGGATATTCCAGACGTCCTCACAAACCAGGCAAAAGCCCCTCTTCTCCCTCGGTCCCACTAACGCGCCCGCCACCTTCAGCCTCCTTGCAGCCGACATCGTCTCGCCCCACCTCCATCAAGAATCCATCCACCTCTCTCAGCGGCTTACCCGGCCGCGCCCGCACGACCATGTCCCGCCCGACCGCCTCAAGCCACTCCAGCACAGGCCGGGTGAACCACCTCCTGATCGCCCCATCCGCACCGCTCTCGAACCACCCGAGGTGTCCGCCCCCCTTCGTCACCGCGAACGCGACGTAACCGTTCCGGCCCGCGTGCACGGGGAGCACCTGCACGACCGGGTCGTCCTCCGCGCCGATGGCAAGGAACGGGACGCGCACGCGCGGGAGCGTCGTGTGCGACGAGGCCCAGGTGTAGTACGCGCGTGCGCTCGGGAAGGGGAAGGGCGGTGAAGACCCGCCGGCGATGCGGTTGAACGTCTCGTCGAACGTCTCGAGCGTGGGCGACTGCAGTGCGAGCGTCGGGGCGACCGCCTGGGCGACGGGGTGTGAGGGAGGCGTGCTCAGAGCAGCGGCGTGACGTTTGACGACGGCTTGTAGGTTTGAGCCGAGCGCTGTAGAGTACACCCGGCGGTGTAACCAGTTGCCTTCCAAACTGAGGAGCCAAGTGAGTTCACGTACTGCTCCGCCGGTGTGGTCACTCACGCTTCGCTGTTCGTTACCAAGTCCCATGGCTAGAGCATACTCTACATGAGTTGCGTGTCGAATTGACAGAAATTACGAGTAACGCACGCAAGCTATAACGCACGCAGCAGCAAGCCTGCAGCCGTCGCCTTCTTCCGCGACGTATCTAGTCAGCACGTTCGCTCCTAGCGAAAATCCTAGGCCAAGGAGAGGTGCCTTCGGATAGCGTCTTCGAATGTAGAACATCGCCGCACGGATGTCCTCTGTATGCCCCGCAGAATACAGTTGGGGGCTTGTTACCGGGACGCCCGCGCCTAACTTCGCGATAAGTATGACCGCCGGACGGTTTATTGAGGGACTCACATCCTCGGAAGTTCACCACGATCGCACGGTATCCCAGTCCTCCGTCATCTACAGGCCTGCATGCAGGAGATACGACCGCGCGCACATAGGCTTCATGAGACCCTGAACAGGACGGGTCTCTTTATTCAGGATTAAGCAACGATACACGAGGTATTCACTCACCACCGGTCAGGCCGTGAAGCACAACGATGATGGGTGCATCTTCTGGGAGCTTCCGTGTGCTCTCAGGCGGTGTAAAGTCTAGACCGCTTCTCTCTCGTAGGTTACCTGCGTAGCAATGCTAGTGCGCACGTACAGAGTTCCGCCGTCCCGAGTGCGTAGAAGAGTCCTATTGGCCTCGTCAATTCAGAAATCCGACCTCAAACTGTATGTTACTCACCTGTCGTACTCAACCTCATCTATCTTCGAAAAATCCCCAACCACGGAGTATGCGGTCTGTAGATGGCCGCTACCAGCATCGTTTCAGCACTGTCGGGGTGCGAGTATCATGGCCACTGCCAGTGGGATTCGCACCTGAAGAGCCACCACACCGGCCTGAAGTCTCTGAGGAGACTCGGACATCTTTGTTCTATTAAATCGCGTAACGTCTCCTGTCTCGTCTTGGTCCTTCCGCCCGCGTCCTTCACTTCTATGACCGCTCCCTTGTCTGCGATGTACAACGCCGGGCGGTAATAGGTCGTATGGTGCCGGTGGTTTACCGCGACCCATGCCCCGAATCCCAGGACGGTCAAACCGAAGAGAATGGTTGAAAGCATACGTTTGGAGCGTGAAGATTATATCATGACTGCGAGGTGCGTGGACGTCGGGGTGAGGGTGCAAACAGACAGTACATAACGGTGATAGATCACTGTTTGCCGTCAAGCCCGGCCATAGCCAGACGCTCACCTATTTTACGGACGCTCACCTACGCTCACACTCGCATCTCTGTTCCTTCGACGACCTTGACTCTACAATTCACGTTCAACCCGCGAGTTCACCTGCCGTCGTTAGCCTGCTACCGAATGGGAACATGAAGTCCTCAATCGTTGCGGACGTACTAGACTGTCTTGACCAATTGTGGACACAGTTCGAGGGCCAACCGGGACATATACATCTACTAGCTTCCTGACGACCTGGACTCTACTTTGAACCTCACGCTAGGATTTCCACACTTGCTGGAATTATCAGACATCTTAGCAGGACGCGATCTGCCAGGCTACTCGGACTGCTGGACCGCTTCCGTCCACATACAGGCGACCCAAATCAATACATGAGCGTACTCCTGCGCCGAACCGATGATCCACTCTCTTACCCTGGCGGCTGCGTGGACCGTGCCCGATCTGCACGAACATCTGCACAAAGCGTCCACGAATGGGCTATGCTTGCCTGAGGACTCGGAGGACGCGGTCGGACCGTTTTACTCATACGCCTTTGCGGCGGACGTGCTGGTTGCTGTGGTGGATCACTTGGGGAGTTGGTAAATGGATGGGAAGTGACGAATGGAGCATGGAAGTACGGATTGTAGGATGCTACTACACGTGAGTACTCCAAGTTCATTCATGATGTCGCTTTGCCGTGACTCTGGTATCCCGCCCCTTTGTGCTTGCCTCGCGCGCTGACTCGATCGATGTATCACCAGAGAGAACACGTATCCGGGCCGATGTTGCTGTACGCATGTACGTCCTGTTTATGTGTTTATGTCTTGTATATCTTGTCTGACGATCATATGCGCTTAGATTTATGACGCGTTCTTGTCCCCCTTCAGGTTCTCGTGCTCTCCTGCTCCTATATGTACGATGTATCCAAATTTGACTACGAAGCAAGTTTCTTTCACGTCGCCCAGGTTAACAACACTACACATATCCGGCAAGATCCTACGCGTGTCTACAGTACGTGCTTGAAGATCACTCTATGTCAATATCACCCTACGCTTTGCGATCTCACACAAGTAGGATCCATTTGCCTAGATGGGTTAGACCACAAGGCAGAGGCAGACGAAGACACCGCCGACGCCCCGCTTTGCCAGCAGATGAAGAAGGACGAACGACTTACCGAGTAGCTCTCAAAGCAGCTCACGATTACACAAGGATGATAAGCATTGTACGACGTGATCCTCCATCCATCGTCAGCAAGCTGGGTAAACCGGCATTGGCAAGACATGTTGGCGCCGCGACGTACGACGACGTGCACAAGGATAGAAACCGACGGCATCCGTGAGCGTTATCAATCATCACGCTTTGTGTGAGGTATCCAGGGTCTATCCACTGTGCCAGTGCTAGGGGCATATGGCTTTGCCACCACGGTGCGTTCAAAGCAAAGTGTGCGCTTTGACCTGCGACCCGGGCGCTAGTAACGACCTTCGCATTTATATCGACAGCACCGTTTTCCGCTCGTCCTTCAGCAACCGCCAAACGGCCACCACTCGAACCACAGCCATACGTTGGGCGTCGAGTCTCGGGTTCAAGCGGTTCAGATCTGAATAACGTCTGTGAAGCCGTGCAAGACTCGGAGGTGGCAAAGCTCGTACATTCAGTTTAAGGTCAGTAACTTTGGACACGGTTGACAAGTCTCGATGTTGAAGCTGACCGTCTCTCATGGTAGCAGGCGACGTCGCTCGGAGGTCACAACATACTTAGATTTCTTTCGCGGAACGTACATACCACAAGATGCACCGGGCCTTGGCCATCACGGATATTTTGCATCAAATAGTGGACCAAGCTGGTCATAACATCCGGATGCTTCTGGCGTTAGCACTGGCATGCCGTGCGTTCAGCGAACCCGCCTTGGATACTCTATGGTCGACTCAGGTAGGCTTGGGCCATCTCGTCGAATGTTTGCCGTCAGATTTGTGGACCGTCTCGAAGGGTACTCAAGGGACATTGGTGAGCCATGCGTCCGTCCTGTAGAAATTGCTGTTCACCGACTGCTGTTCGATGTAGATGCTCAAGGAACCTATAAGGCCCCTCACGCCACAAGATTGGGAGCGCCTCGACTTTTACGCTCGACGGGTTCGACTGTTGTATACCGACACAATAGACTCTCGACCGCAGTCCCGCGGTATCTCGGTGGACCTCTTTCAGTGGCTTTTCTCGTCGAGGCCCTCCCATCGGTTGCTCCCAAAGCTATCGTTACTCCATTGGACGAACAACATACCGCGCGATTATTTTGAATCGGCATACCTGCTCTTTGGCCCCCGACTCTCCAGCTTGGAGATTGGAAAATGGCCATCGCAGTACGCTGTCGACCCCCCTGCTGTCACCCCGACACTATCTCACCTTCTTCGACGTTCACCGGATGTTCAAAACCTGAGAGTCCACATGCCGTGGAAGCGCATGGAGTGGGATCGGGAAACCATCCCCGGCGACGTCCTCACGTCATTCAAGAAGCTGAGATCTTTCGAGATGTTTTCAGTCGTGCCCATGGTGTTTAACGTTTTCATGAGGTTGTCAGCCTTACCAGATCTCACGGAACTGGATCTTCCAGTCAGCCGCCAATGGCAAGCCATACCTGGACAATCGGGGGACGGCCACACCACGAACGACCTCACCTTTCGCTCTCTGGGCAGACTGTCGATGTACGGGACATCCATGTATGACCTAGAAGCGGTCCTATCGACCTGTCGCTTTCCCCGGCTTGAGGAACTACTCTTGAAGTCGGGCAGCGGTCCCGGAGGAGTCACCCTCGGTATTCTCCTTCGATCTATCGATCGATTTTGCCCGCATGCCACGCTGAAGAAGCTCCGCATACTTTCTGGCCGTGGCCAGGATACTGTAGAACCAGGGATATCAACCGCCAATCCGGCGTGTCTGCGACAGCTATACGGCTTTCGCCACCTGCGCAGCGTCGAACTCGACATGCGCATGCGCATCGCGCTTGACGACGACGCGGTCAAGGAGATGGCGATGTCGTGGCCCTATCTGGAACGCCTGGAGCTGTCTAGCAACGACAAAAACCTCGCGGAGACTGCAGTAACGGTGCGAGGCCTCGCACATCTCGCTCGGTATTGCCCGTCTCTGGCCTCGCTTACGATCGACGTGAACACGACCCACTCCCCCATCTACACCCTCCCCTGCATGGACCTGCCCGCGAAGCCTGGTGACGGTCACTGCAACCGGGTCCTGAAGAGGATTTGCTTCCCCCGTTCGCCTGTGCATGCCGACACCGCGGAGATCGGGGCTTTCTTATTCGTGATCTTCCCCAACTTGAAGCACATCAATAGGGGGGTCAGCTCCGAGATAGGCCAAGCTTGGCTGGCGGTGGAGAAAGTGCTGGACCTCTTGCGGATAGTATCTGAGTGGCAAAGACACGATGGTGAGTCCTGCCGTGTACCTTGATGTCGTCGGACAACTATTGACGAGGCCAACGCTCCGCTGCAACAGTACCGCAAGTAGCCCCAGTGTAGAGGTTCGAAATTCCTATGGAGCTCCGCTATGGATCAAACTGTGATGTATAGTATGTTAAGTATATAGCTCTTTCGCTGCGCATATTCGGCGACGCAGTGTATATCCGTATAGTAATGCGTAACACAACACGAGAAGGATTTCTCATGAGTAGATCTCGTCATATTCGATATATGCTCTTTCGACAAGGTAACAGAACTAGCTGCGCCGGTCCACGAATTCGAAGACGCGTTCGTTCACTTATTGGCCAGGTGCGCGTGAGCATACGTCCTCCCCCACTCAAAGAGTTCTTCTTTAGGGTCTGCCTATTAGGGGAGACTAGCGTGAGCATGTGTGGCGCGTTAAGCTTCACGCCCTCATCCAACTCTCACCGAGTCCGTCTCGCTTCTGCACTCGAGCGACAAGACTGGTGTGCTACGATTAGCATGAGACCTTGCAGGATCTATGGACAATACTTCCGCCACCGGCGCCGGACCGTCCCCGTCAACATGGATCGCCAATACAGTTTAAGGGCAACGGGCGAGACATGACTCGACCAACAGTCGACTCGACGGCTTGGACTTGTTGAAAACCACAGATCGACGCATAATTCCTGGTCGAATACACTGGAGCCATGTCGGCATACGGCGCGATCCTCACTCCCAACCGGACTGCAGGACCTCTTCCAACCACGCGCTGGCGACTCCAGCCAACCTCCAAGTACACTCCTGCGCCGGATGCACACTTGACGATCCACCACCTCACCCTGGCGACTGCGCGGGCCGTGCCGGGTCTGGTTGAATACCTGCACAAGGTGTTCGCGGATGAGCTTGAGCGCGGATTGACCTATCCACAGGAAATCCGCGCAGGCGAGGAGTACGCGCTCGAGACGTTTGAGGCCTACTACTTCGCGGCGGACGTGCTGGTGGCTGTGATAGGAGAGGGAGGCTCGGGTGAAGAGATAGTTGATGGCGGAGAGGTTGAGCTCGGTATCGGAGACGCGGTCAAGGGACGCAGCATGGAGGAGTGTATTGCTGGATGTTACTACGTGAGTCTCTGTCTAGACTCCATAATTAAGCCCTTCGTACCCTACCATCCGGGACGTCGGAAAGGCTTTACAGTATCCCGGTGACTGATCGACATCGTTTTGCAGGTGAAACCGAACTATCCTGGCCGGTCCTCTCATGTACGTCCCAGTATAACGGACATTCACTTTTCTGACGTCAATATGCATGTAGATCTGCAATGCTGGGTTCCTTGTCCCCCCCGCACAACGTGGGCGGGGCATAGGTGCCGTACTCGCGCGTTCCTATCTGCACTACGCACCAAGGCTTGGCTTTGAGGCGAGCGTGTTCAACCTCGTCTACAAAAACAACGCTGCGAGTGTCCGGTGAGCCCTTGCCATGCGTGATCTCTAGCAAGGGCATACTGACACCCGTCCGTGTAGGCTCTGGGAGGCCCTCGGCTTCACGAAGGCGGGGCTCATTCCGCGTGCGGGACGACTGAAGAAGGCAGACGGAAGCGAGGGTGAGGAGTTCGTTGATGCGTACGTCTTTTACCGTAAGTTCGACCAATGTCCGAGTCAGTGAGCACAGCCTGCAGTGCAAGAAGGGCGAACTAGCGATTGCGGTTGTATGTACCATATCTCAAACAGCCTGAATCCCGATCGACTGTCACGTCATGCTAAGTAGCTGGCACAGTGTTTGCCGCACGTTTGCTACATCAGCGTTCCGAAACAGACAGCCCGGACATTGCAGCGTGGCGGAAGAAAGGAATTGGAGATTATTGTAAGTTGTTGTAACGCTAAATTGAAGGGCTGCGTAGATGCTCCATCGATATAATATTGACATGTCGATAGCAGACGTTACGTTGCGTCTGGTCCTGCAGAGGTGTATACATCAAAGTAGGTCAATGAGTCAAGGCATGTCGTTACTTACTGGCGTGCTTTTCCCATTCAGATGCCATGCGTAGGACCAAATTATATCCCATACCCTTCTCCACCCCAATCAAGCTCCGGATGTTGGGGAAGATCGCATTGAGGAACGCCGCTATTTCGCTTCATTCCCAACGGAAACGACATGCGAACTCGATCTCCTCGAGGGCCCGGTTGCAGAAGCCGCCGCCGGGGATCACATCGGCGGAGACGACGGTACCCCTCGTCTGCACGTCGATACAGAGTGACGACAGCGAAGGACAGTACCGGGCGAGATGCGCAGGCCTTCCAGCGTCGCCGAAGTCGGAGGTGACCTAAAATGCAGGTACTCCAGACGAGGCCACGACTTGGCCATCTCCTCGACGGCATCGTCGTCGAGGATGATGCGCATCTTCGTGTTGAGGCCAAATTTACGAAGAGTCGGAAGTCATAGAGACGTCGGAAGGACGCCTGCGGTGATGTCGTGTACTACATCCGCGAGGTGTTCATTCGCACCGCTTCGGATTTGGATCGACTCTAATATAGCATGTTGGCAACGATCGTGAATCAGCCGGAGCACGCCATCGAGAGCGTCCGAATTGGATTCGAAATGGTTGTCAGGGATATCTCTTGCAGTCGAGGAAAGCAGCAGCGGATAAATGCTCGGCATCAGCCATTGTCGTCATCCTCATAGTCAATCTCTCCAGAGCGCGGAAGGTAAGAGTTTGAGGGTCCCTTCTGTCCCAATTGGCCAGTGGCTCGTTGTTTGTCGAAAAGTAAGGTGCTTCTGTGAGGTTTGGCAAGGTCGACAACCGCGAGGGTGTCAATGTCAGGATATGCTCCCCGCGAATTCTCCAGCCCTTTCAACGCTGGAAGAATACCAGAAGGATGGGCTGACAGTCGGAATCCCTGTACTGGGACTCGTTGACTCTCAACAACTTGACATCTGGTGAACGCAGAGGGAGGTGCAGCAATATCACGTCAAGCATACTGGTGTCGGCGAGCCGAGGGGTGCTGATGTCCAGCTCAGTGAGCCGCGGGCCAAATAGCGTGTGCGCAGAGTCGTAATACTTGGAAGATATCTCCTTCCCCACCCCAGGTCAAGGAAGGATAGACTAGGGAGCAATTGATGAGAAGTCCTTGACGAGAGAAGCCAACGAAAGAGGGGCCCTGAGACGCGGCACTCTGTACGGGACTTGAAATAAGGGGAATCATCAATATCTAGTGTGCGGACCCGCCGAGCGTAGACGTCGAAGCGCTGCCAGTCTTGTTGTGTGGTGGCCCTCGTAGGTTCGCTGAGCGTCTGGATGCATCACGGACTCAGCTTTCAATTAACAGCGGAGCAGCAGCTTACTCACTATATCCTCCAATGGGTCATCTGAATATGTCCATAGATCCTCCGGTAAGCACTGGACGAGACGGCCCAAGCCATCCTGGTAAGCCCACAGCATGTCCAAGGCGGCCTCCTGGAATGCGCGGCATGTGAGCGCCAGAGCCAGGAGCGTCCGTTCTTCCAGTGGACACGGCCTGGCGACTTCATTCACCACCAATTGAATGAAGTCTTGGATAGTCAGAGCTCGGTGCATCGTGAGATGTAGGTTTCAACGGGAAGCGTGGAATGAGTTTCAATTCTTCGACCGAGTGTCCCGCTGATTCCGTTGAGGTGAGTAGATGACTTTGGTACATTGGACGTGACGTACCAGCACTGGGCCAGGACGGACGAGGTACTTGTTCTGAGGACTGACCGAAGTAACGGACCAACGCCGGTCACTAAACTTCAACTTGAACCAAACTCGCTGGCGTTCTCAACGCGAACACGTGACGCAATGGCGACGCGCACTGGCAGGCAGGCTCGCTCCCGAGTCGCCTCCTCCTCATTAAACCTCAAGCTTGGAGCGACAGATTGGACAGACACAGCATAGTAACGAAGACTGTAAATGAGGTGAGCGGTTTTACACTCTATATATGTGCAGCGCAAATGCCATAAGAGTTATGCAGAAAACTAGAACTTCAAGCAGTGTTGTAGTACCCACTTCATGATAGGGACGATTGGCATGCCTCATCACACTGGCACGAACTAGAGCATGGGCTGTGCGCATCGATTTTGTATCACGACCGGGTCTGAGATCTGACCATCGCCTCAGAATTGCACATCTGTGGTGTTCAGGGGAAATCACTATCCGAGACCACCAATTGCGTTATGTACTGGCCGTCGTCACAACGTCATCGTTTCAAACGAGCTCACCGTGTATGCGCCGATTCATAAAAGACGCTTACCGGATGTTTTGGTGTGCAACGGAGATCATCAATCTACCTCATAAGAGCAGCAATCACTAGCGCGACGCCGGGTCGTTTCGAGAATGGTATCAAGGGTATATAAAAGAAGTATTAGACAACAGTATATACAACACCGGATCACATGGAACTGGGTATGCTGGGTATGCGTACTACTCACGAGCGAGCCGGAAACCTATCTAACATTCTAAACTCTTTCAACAGCTTCACTTTCCGACCCTGCCCCGACGAGACCCAGTAGCTCCACGCCTAGGAACCGTTCTCCTCGGAAGGGGGCCAGGACCTAACGGACGACTACGCGAGCGAGTGACCCTCCGCGGAGGCGATGTCGGCTGCGGCGGGACCTGCGCGTCAGAGTGTTCGCCGACGACGTTGGCAGGCTTCCTCTCAAAGCTCATGGACTTCGCGACGAGCATCGTCTCGATGTTTTCCTCCGCTACCTGATCCTCGTCTTCACTTGCCTCCGGGATCGGCGAGAATGGAAGACTACGCGCCGGCATCGCGACTCCTGGTGCCTCCGCGACAACGTCCGCGTCCTCGCTACCTGAAGGTCCACTCACTCCGTCCTCAACATCGCCATGGAGCCCCGAAGGTTGCGCCGAGTCTCCATCGCCAGCGACGGAGTCCATGCCATCCTGCGTGAAATCGGGGGGCGGTAGAGGTGATGACGCGGTATGTTCTTCGAAACGAAGTCCAGGCATCCCAGGTTGCCAACCGGGGTTGCGCGGCGTGACAGGCGAGTTGGTGTTGTCGCGTGCTGAAGCGCGCGCGCTAGCGTTCATGTACCGCAACGCCTCAGCGGCGCCATCCCGGTCGTAGGACCGGTCGGCGTTAACTATCCGGGCTGCAACCCCAGAAATGGGCTCGTCGCTATCATCTGTCGCGGCGTCGTCGACCTGCATGGCATCGTCATCGACCTGCTGAGCCCCTTCGGATTGCTGAGCCCCATTGACTTGCTGAACCGCGCCAACTGGCTGGGCACCGTTGACTTGCATAGCGTTAGGAGCGCCTGGCGTGCCTTGCTGGGGAATGCCCGTTGGTAGCTTGTCAGGGTATCCGGAGTACCGCACGCAAGCCAGTACCTGCTCGCAGGGCATCAGGAAATCCTTGATTGGATCCTTATCTTGTAAGACGATCGTCCGCGGGACAAGGCCCTCGCCTGTGTGCACCACGCTATAACGCGCTATGAGCTCTTGCGG
Organism: Fomitopsis serialis; assembly: GCF_022376445.1. Lineage (NCBI taxonomy): Eukaryota > Fungi > Basidiomycota > Agaricomycetes > Polyporales > Fomitopsidaceae > Fomitopsis > Fomitopsis serialis. The sequence goes on from NW_025955016.1 coordinate 53,816, forward strand.
GCGCTCGATCCTATCGTATGTCCTCGCGCGCAAGTCTGGCTGGAGCACAGCTTTGGCACACTCTAGCGGAAATGCCGGATTGTTCTTCACTTTAGCGAATATAAAGTCCGAGAGTGCGGGGCGGTCAGCGGCACCGTCGTCATTATTCCTCGTCGGCTGACTCGGTCCCGCTTGGTATCTGCTGACTTGCTGGGCAATTGTCGGTTCCCTGCCTCCCAGGTACAGAATACTGGCTACCAGGAGGTCAAGGAATATGTGGTGAAAGTCGGCCAGCGGCGTATATCCATTGGAGACCATCGCGTCGATCGCCTTGAAAGTGGCTGTCCAGTGCGCACCGGGAATGCAGGCGGAAGCCCATTCACCCGAATAGCCCTGGGGGAAGGGTGATCCCTCTGCAATGGGGACGGTAGGAAGAAAATCTGGGCCCAGAATGATCGCAGCGCCGATTGCATCCGCGTTCCTCAACAAGCGAACAGGTTGGGACTGCCGGGCGGCGCCAGCGACACCTGGAGCATCACCACTCGGACCCGTTCCCGGAGCAATGTTGCTAGGTTGATATACGCTAGCCGCGGTATCGCCTACTGGGCCAACGACTGGAGCAGGATGAGCAGATGTATTTGCGACGGCGGCGGCGAGCTGACCCGTTCCAGGCGTTGCGTTGCTCCGCACAGCGTGTCTCCTGGAGCCGAATGGAATTACCTCGCCTTCAAAAGTCAGGTACCCAGCGACCACGGTGGAAACGAGAGGGTTCAAAAGAGTGCCCACGCAGTTCAGTTCGAACGGCAAAAATGCGAGGGGGCAAGACTTGCTATGAAGGCGACGTATGTTGATTTGAAGCAGGACTGATGCCAATTCCCTCCCGCTGAACGCGCAGATACGCACGAATGGGGGTTTACGCGCACCCTCAGCGGCAATGCGTTCGTTGTCTGTGATCTGCCAGAGTGCCGCCCGGGTCGGGATCATGCGCTGGTACCGCTCGCCGCGATACAGAGGTAGCCGGTTTTCCTCAGCATCGTCGACACCCTCAACGTCGTCCGCATCCGCAGAACCTTCGTCTGCCTCTTCATGATCCTCGGTATGCGCCTTCTCCTTGCCTTTCTTCGACGTCTTTTTCTTGCCTTTGTTCTTCGCCTTCCCTTTCCCCTTGTTCGGCGCCTCCTTGTCCCCCTCTTCCTGGGGACCGGCCTTGCGCAACTTCTTCTTCGGGGGCTGATTGGCTGGCTCCTCCGTTTCGCCCTCCAATGTCGATCCACCCTCCTCTTCGTCATGACCGGCCTTGCGCTTCCTCGTCTTCGGAGGCTGATCCGTTGACTCTTCTGTCTCGTCGTCTCCCTCGTCCTCCGACTCTGGCCACAAGCGTTTGTTCATGTAGTCGACATCCCAGCCGACGCGCAAGCTATCGAAGAACCGCTGCGCCAGCTTATTGGGCACGACAACATTCAGTCGCTTGAGTCCCTTCATCTTCCTGTCTCTGGAGAACGTCCGTCGACGAATCAGCATACCGCCTCGCATCTTCAACACAAAGCGAGACTTGACGCACCCGGCAGGCATCGGACATTTGCAGATCTCGGTGGCCACGTCGGTGCTAACGAGACCGAAGCAGTCAGCGCGCACGTTCAGAGACGATGAAGGCGGTGCACGTACGGCCGTCGTGGAGGAACGTATGTAGGCAACCTCCCATGTCCCTCAGGCTCCTCGGCTACACCGTCTTCATCTCCCGTTCGGAAATACCGCCACGTCCGCTTCTCGGGCTCCTCTCCCCAGAAGTCTGCAGGGTTCCACTTCCCCGGGACCGGGTGGTAGTACGAGAAGAACGTCCTGAATCGGTCCGTGCTCGCGTGCGTCATCGTGGCCGTCCGGATGTGCGTGCGCGACGAGGCGAGCACCCCCTGCACTTTCTCCTGCATCGACTCGAGCGCATCCCACTCGTGCTCCGCGTTGTTGTGCGCCTTACGTAGCAGGCGGACGCTGTAGATCACCTCGTGCTGCTCCGCGAATCCTGTCAAGGCCGCGTTTTCATAGCGATGTCGCGCTTTCTGGTCCTCGCGGCGACGGCGCCGGGCGGCGTCCCTATAGGCTTCTCGCTGCCGCTCAACTTCCTTGCGCTGTCTAGCCGCATATCGCGCTCGCTGTGCCTCGGTCAGATGCTGTGCGCCTGGACGCGATGAACTGAGTTAGAAACGCGTGGAAAGTGGGATTCATCACTTACCTCCGGCTTCTCCTTCGATTGTGCCAGACCTTGTCGTGCCACCATTGACTCGTTCGACGTTTGGTGGCTGGACGTCAACGGCGGGGGCCTCGCCACTCGGCCCAGGAGCCTGTTGGGACGCCGGGCTGCTGGCGTGCGCAGCCATCGACGAGTTGACGTGACCATTGACAGACAGACCGTTGTCGACAACACCGTTTCGGCCAGTCTCCGACTCGCCTTGCGGGAGTGGCGTCTGCGCGTGGCGCGGGTCACCAGGGTTTGAAGCAGGCTGCGTACCATTTGCTGCTGTTGGCGAAGAGGATAGACGTGTCCGCGGCTCAGCCGGTGCGGGGTCTTTGGCTAGAGACGCGCGTGTTTCGGAGTTCTGTCCGTTTGGTGGGCTTGCAATGTTGAATCTGAATCGAAGCCACAGTCAGAGACTCGTAACCTGTATTCCGTCGTAGCATTGCACAACGCACCCTTCGCTTCCCGGGCGACGCTTCCGTAGTTGTTCAATAATCGCACCGTTCTTCAAGTTGGCCTTGATGTTGTGCATCTAGCAGGACGCCACCGCTCAGCGTTGAACGAATCGGACGAGATGAACACTGGACTCACCCTCGCCAGCTGTTGGAGTTTGGGGCGCTTGAGAGCAGTAGCGTCCATTATGTAGATGGTAGGTCGCAAGTGGGGGATGGAAGAGGTAGTGTGGCAACCGTGACCACGGTCACTTGGTATTAGAGGCGCCACTCGGAGGACGCTTTGACCACTAAAAGAGAACAATGGGTTGAGCTACAAGGGCCACAGCTCAATCAAACACGTGTATACCGCGATGTGTGGCTCATGCTTCTAGATCCGTTGATCCCCCGCGTCGTACTGGCCCGGTGGTCACGGTGGTGGTAGTGGTAGGTCTTGGTAGTACCACCTCCTCCCGCATGACATTGAGACTATCGAAGCGGTCAGGCTCCCTCCGGGATGGAACCCGCCCTTCGCAGTCTACATCGCAGATAACAAAGACGAGGCGGCCGTAAACGAGAAGACCTGGGCCCGCAGGCCAGGATACCGCGTGTATACAGACGGATCAGACATCGAAGGCGGAGTAGGCGCGTCAGCAGTACTCTACAAGCCAGGAAATGGGGAACCCCAAGTCCTCCGCTACCACCTAGGCTCGGCGTCTCGTCACACGGTCTACGAGGCTGAGATTGTCGGGCTAATACTAGCGACTCACCTTCTCATACAGGAGATCAGCGCGAGAACGTCCTCTTGCGCCGCCGACAACACTGCTTGCCTCCTGGCGGTGCAAAACCGGAAGCCTCACCCCGCCCACTACCTTATCGACATGCTCCTAGGCGAGATCGACTCTCTACTGCGACGACACCCCGGCGCAAAGCTCACGCTGCGCTGGGTCCCAGGCCACCGCGACATCCCAGGCAATGAACGTGCCGACCAGGAAGCGAAGAAAGCTGCGCGGGGAGAGGGCAGCTCCGCTGCCCTGCTCCCGAAATGCCTGTCCGAACATCTCCCTGCCAGCATCTCAAAGGTAAGGCAGATGCTCGCTGAACATTTCGCACGCTGCGCGCGCGATGAGTGGAAACGCTCACCGCGTTCCACTAAGATGGATCGTATAGACCCGGATCTTCCGTCTAAACGTTATGTCAAGCTAATGAACTCTCTCCCACGAAAGCATGCCAGCCTCCTTATCCAACTACGTACCGAACATGTCCCCCTACAAGCCCACCTCCACAAGATCTCGAAGGCGGACTCACCTACATGCCCCACATGTCACCTCGCACGAGAGACAGTCCACCACTATCTACTGGAATGTCCATCGTACGACGAACAACGCGCACACCTTGCTTTCACACTCGGACCAGCTGCCAACTCTATACAAGCGCTCCTCACCCATCCTCGAGCCATACGACTCCTGTTCCGATTCATTCACGCAACAGGCCGCTTCGCGGCCACCTACGGCGACCTCGGCCTCGCCGCCGACTGACCAACCTCACCCCTTCCCTCTCCCTCCACTCCGATAGCACCTATCCCCCTACTTGATTACTATACGGTCCACTCCTCGTACGATACACTCGACTCTACCGACACGCCAGAGAGACAGCGAGCGGCGCCTACGACGGTCACTGTAGGAGCCGGGAAAAGTGCTGCGATGCCGGGGCCGCACCTGAGGGCGGCAGGTTGCACCAGTCTGCCCCGCGCACCTCACTCACACCCCGCTCTGAGCCAGACCGCTCGTCCAGTCCGATAGCTCTATCGAACGTGTGTCGTCTCCCGGGCGGGAGTCCACTTTCCCATAAATAGATTACCTCGTTGCATTCGCACTCCCATTACTGTACATACATGTCACTGTCTCGGCACCATATTTTCCTTTTGCTCTCTTACTGTACCATCTCCAGCTCTCGCCCCGGCGTGAGCCTATGCTCAGCTTGAACCTACGTGAACACTTCCGTACCTACTCCTAGTGCTAGTGCTTTGTCTACATAGGGCCCGGCCCTCGCGGACAATAAAGGGATTCAAAAAAAAAAAAAAAAAAAGGTCTTGGTAGGTACTAGGCATAGTGGCCTCCTCACCATGATGATCTACCAGTACAATAGCTCTGTCGCCAGGCGTGCAGAGGTCAATACACTCCACAGTGACCGATGTCACAACTGTAGCTTACTGCACGGGGCTTTTGGGCCTCTTAAGACAGACGCGATCGATGCTTGCTGGCCCGGCACTGGAGGGTAGCCGTCGACTCCCACTGGCATGAACTATCGTCTCTTGCGTACTCGTGGGCCACGTATACGCATCATGCCACTCAGGATTATTGGCTAGATCCGAATTGGTGGCGGAGAGGCGGTGGCACTGGCATGGACAGTGCCTTTTCGCAGGATTTACGGGCGCTGGTAAGGCTAAAGCGTCGGACGTCTGATATCGCCTGTGGCACAAGGCCCGATAGTGAGGGTCGCTAAACCACAACGACGACCTATAACCTGTGAGGCTGTGATGTTAATACGGTATCGGAGGTTGTCTGAGCCAACCGTCGGACGAGAATTTGACCACCGACGGTATGTTCGTGCTTTTCAAAAGGGCGAGTCGGAGCCCCTTTCAGATAGAGGTTTAAAACGGGGGTGCCGGAATTCGAGACAAACGACAAGCGAAATTGGCCGACGTGCCTGGGAGATTTAGAGCAGGTGTTGAGGACATAACGTTGTGAGCGCGGGAAGGCGTCCAGCGGCGATTGCAATTGGATGGCGGTAGCGGATCAAGCAGCAACTAAGTACAAAAAAGCGAACACAAAGACATACTGCCAAGACGGTGCGAAAATATGACAAGAGCGAGATTCGAACTCGCGCCTGGATACCCAGATGAGAAAACCCGCATAGCAGGTAAGCTTTCGCTTGAGTCACACGCCTTGGACCGCTCGGCCATCTTGCCTCAAGACCTAGCTGTGCGGGGGCAATGTTCGGACATGCGTGAACATATGGCGCGAACCTACATGTACCGTGTGTGCTTCCCTTTGTATTCGCTCTTACCTGGGGTAGATGACAACAAATGGCCAGTCCGACGGATGTAATGGATGAAATATTGAATTCGAAGGCATCTAGTACCTGTGCATCGCTTGTCACTCGGCTAAGGAGGAGATCTGGGCATGCGATGACCGCCTTGTATCCGGCTACCATATTCGTCGAAACATCGCTTTGACCCTCCGGACGCCACTCAGGCCCCTGGCCGTAGCCCATGCCTTCCCAAGCTTTGGCCCTGCGGTCATTGTTCTCGAAACATTTAAAGCGCGCGCGCTGCGTCCCACTCTTGCATCCCAATTTCTACCATCCCCCGTGTGCCCTGCTCCTACCTCCCTTGCGACCTACCCAGTACCTATCCCTCTCCGAGTTGAGCCTTAGCACACTCTACGCCACACTCTGCAACAATGAGCAGCTCTCCTTTGAACGCAACCGCCCTTCGCGCACTCAAGCGCCACGAGATCCAGCAGCTCGCTAAGGTACGTGTCTCATTCACGCGTCCCTCCAGCTAGTGACTCATGCGGCGTTCAGCGGGAAGGCATCCGCGCGAATGGAAAGACAGAGGACATAATCCAGGCGCTGATGGCCAAGCGCTCCGACGGTGTTCAGCTGTGAGTTGCCCTTCTCGTCAGTGGTGTCGGACGATGGGTTTGACGCAGCTGTAGGCCGGAGAAAGCACCGGGACCCGTAAGGAGGTCGACGCGCCTCAACGCGACAAAGCCCAAAGAAGAGGAAAAGGCAGGGGAGGTCGAGGTGGAACCTCCGGTCTACGGGGATAGTGCACCGCAATGTACGTCATCGCCCGGATTACATTGACTGTCACTCACCACCTCTTAGATGTCCCACCGAAGCTCAAGAGGAAGGTGAAGGCCACTACAGAGAACACGGCTGACGAAGAGGAAGTGGCCCCCCGACGACGGCGCACCGCGACGCCACCGCCGCCACCCCCACGACAACGCGAGCAGGATATCCCTGCTCTGCGCCCCACCATCCCCATCCCCGTGCCAAAGGCTGGCCGGAGAGGTACGCACACCTGCCTTTGATTGCAATGCACCACTCACCATAGCGGGCGTAGTTATGGGCGCAGAGCACAACCCTGCGACAGCCCGACCGATGCCTGAGTTCGTTCACGGGTCGTCTACACTCGTGAACAATCAAGGTCCAGCGCAGCGGGGCGAGCGGGAGCACCTAACAACAGGTGTTCCCACTCGTACGGCAGCGCAGGACGACAATCATTCAAGATTGCCAGACGGCGTCTTGTACCGCACCCAGGAATCCTCAATAGCACGGGCTGGTTCTCAAGCAGGGACCGAGCAGTCCGTGCCTCGCATATCGACCCCCCGTCCCCAACAGATGGCCATCTCGCCCGCCTACGTCTTCCGCCACAGCTCTGCCGTCGGTCTGCGCCCTCAGCAACCACTTCCCCGCCATCCCCAACTCCCACCCTCCTTCACGCGGCTTCCTCCCCCGCCCGTGCAGCCCGAGGCAGGCCCATCAAGGCTGCCTAACCAGGCCGGACCTTCGCGTCTCGCGCCATGGTCTCTGTACCAGCCGGAGGCAGGTCCCTCAAGCCTGGCATTCCCGCGTCCCTCGCCACCGCAGAGGCCCCGCGCCCCGTCTCGTCTGCAGCCTCAAGCGGCGCCCTATCGGATGGGCGCGCCACCAGTGCTCGGATGGCCACCAGCGCCACAGACCCTCGCACCCCCGCCCCAGCCAGAGGCCGGTCCTTCAAGACACCAGATCGACCCACGAGACACCCGCTTCAAGTTGCCCGCAACGCCTGACCATGTACACCGAGGTCGTCACCAGCGTAAGTCGTCGTGTCGTCAAAGATCTCTGTGTTACTCACCTGTCGTTATCTGTAGCCGTCGTGCCTCTCCGCAGAGAAGAGACTGTTGCGCGGCAGCCTCGCCCCTCCACGTCTCAGCCTCGCCATGTCCCTACGCCTGCCAAAATACCCTCGTCTGCGGGTGCCGACCAGGAGAACGCTAAGGCACACAATGGCGCCACGTCTGCACCTGCGCCTGCGCCCCTTCCACAAGCTGGTCCGTCGGGCCAACCCAACGACGCCTCCCTCAACGCAGACGAGCCCATGAGCCCGCTCGACCCCATCTACAGCCGTTTCATGGCCTCCACGGCACAGGATGCATACCCCGAGCCCGTCGAAAGCATGGAGATCAAGATGCGAGCGTATTCCGCCCTTCACCAGCAATTCGTCGAAGACATCGCTGACATCAACTCTGAAGAGGAGGCAGCGGAGGACGAGGAGGACACCAGACTCGCGGAGATGCAGCAACAGTCCAAGGCAGCGCACGCCGCACGCCCGGAGCCCACCAGTGGAGTCAGTGTGGTAATCGCGCAGGATATGATCCAGAGTGGCCGCCTCGCCTGTGAGAAGTCCCGGGGCATCAAGCAGAAGAGGGAGAAGCTGGCCCGTATCCTCGAATACATGCAGGCTCAGGCGGACATGGTCGAGGAATGGACCACCGAGATGCGGGCGAAGCGCCTCGTCCTCGAGCACATGCTCATGATGCAACTGAAGGACTGGGAATCAGGCTGGATGGAGGGCAAGTGGAAGCCGTCGCTGGCTGAGATGATCCAGATCGCAGGCGAGCTGCAGCAGGACGACGACGACGACGCCGCCGCCAGTACACTCGAGCGAGGCGAGGAGAATCCGTTTGCAGGGCCGCGAATGCACGAAGGCGACAATGGCTTCTTGCGCAGCGACGACTCCGAGCTCGGCCCTCCGAATCGTCTTCAGCCGGCGTTTGAGTACCGGCCACGGAGTGCTCGTCCAAGTTTCAGCTCGTCGCCCCTGCCACCACCACCCCCTCCTTGGTCTGAATCATTCCCTGTCCGCATGCGAGGCCAGCCAGACCCAGTGACTTACTCTCGACGCACTCCGGGCGCGCCATCTTCCCGAAGGCAGGCCGAACCGGACATCCTCGACGGCGATTCCCCCGAGTCACCCGACAGTGGGAGGCGTCCGAAGACTTTGCATCCGTCGAGGATGGTCGATGAGGCTGAACGAGGCCCTCGCGCCCAGCCACAGGCAGGGCCCTCTCAGCAGGCTGCCACCCGCCAGATAGGTCCGACCGGCGCATTCGCGCTGCAGCCTGCACTGTTTCCTTATCCGGGCCAGCTGTGGGGCCCGTCCGTCTCCACAGAGTACGGTTCCTCGGTCTCTCAATCCAGGAAGCGACAGCGGGATGAGGACGATGATGAGGCGGACTCCAAGTGGGAGTTTAGCAATGAGAGGCACAGGTAAGCATTGGCAACATCAACGTCTGAATCTCGTGCAGTCTGCTCACCCTGACTTTGCAGTGTTTCTCAGCCGATCGCGGGTCCTAGCCAGCAGCGAGGGTACGTCCACAGACCCGTCCCAGGCTCCAATGGCTTCGAAGGCAGCGTCCCCGAGCCTGACTATCCGTGGGCGGGACGATATACCCAGCAGGGCGGGTGGCGGGACCTTCATGGAACGCACATCTCGCCGCTGCCGTCGCCGAAACGTGCCCGTCGCGAGTGATCGTAGGGTATTCATCCATTAACATCTCCGTGTTGAGCAGTGAGCCCGCTGCGTTGTTTAGTATACCCGTCTGCGTGCCGTACAGTATACCCGGCTGCATATTGTGCAGTATACCCACCCGTCTGCGCGTTGTGCAGTATACCCGTTGTGTTTCTTTGTCCTGTTCTTCGGAGTGTATTAGCGTCTTTTCCTCGGATACCGGCATAATCGAAAGTTACTTTGCACGGACCTGTCTGTTCGCGTGATCGCGATCGATGTAAGACAACTGCGAACGACTCTGCGACTTGGACATAGAACGTTTGCATCTACGCGGCTGTCAGGCACATCCGATGGACATTGCAGTCAGTCAATGCCCCATGCGTGACACACAGCGTACACCTGGGTGTCATCGCGGGCTCCACCCTTGGTAGACATCTGTGGCAGAGGGGACAGAAGTACGAGTCGTGGACCGCCTAGTCCCGCCTAGCTATGCGCTCATACGCCGTCCTCACAGGTCTCAAGCACAATGACACGATCCACATCGATGAGTCGCATCGCCGAGCATACTATACCGCGCCTCTCGCCTGTGCATTAGAAGGGCGCCAGTCAGCGCTCGAACGACGAAGGAGGACAGACTCGCCCTCCATGGTGCGAGAGAGCGTGCCGTGTATGACCGACCGCAGTACAGATCCGTACTCGTTGGGGACGTCAACCTATATACTAGTGGCGAGCGCTAACGTTGACGAAGTTGTCACTAACGTGAGTGAACTGATGCTTTGAGAAAAAGACAAGGGAACTCACAAGGGCACTAAGCGAAGCTTCAGGTCCATCGCTGGACGACTCAGTGAGGGAGCAACAGCCATCGCAAGAGTGCCACTCCGAGTCAAGAGACGAGGTCAGCGACAACGAAAGGGAAAGAGCGAGCGGGCCATCCCATCCTATCTACCCCGGGTTTTTTTCTCGCGGCCCGTATCCGCATTCTCGGGAGCCAGGAAGGTACAACAATGGCCTGCGACACGCGGAGACAATCCAGGAGGGTTGGCAAGTAGACGCCCTAGTGACTGTACGGGAGGGTGTTCTCGGTTCGCGTGCTCATCCGGAAGGGTTTCGGCTGAACCAAAGGGGACGTGCCGATCATGAACACACGCAATGCGGTGTCCTTTGTCGAGGAGCACTGAGATCCCGTAGGACTCGAATAACCATTCTGGACGGACGAAACAATGAACATCTTGGACAGGATGGCGAAACAACGGCTGTCCACTCACCAAGAGCAATGTTTGGGTAGGGAGGCGAAGACGAACCCTGTGAGGATTCCGCAGTTAGACGAGGATCGGGATATCGAGAGCGCGTGCGCTACACGTGTCGTGCCGACACGAACCACTGGACGATCCGCGAAAAAGGAGCGTCGCATTACGCAGGGACGGGGACCTAGATTCAAATTTCGATCTTCGGGCGTGGATCACGATGGCACAGACACGAAGGCGGACGTAAACCATTCCAACTTACTAGCTTCAGGCGTTCCGCTTCGTGAGAGCGAGGCGACGGAACGACCTGGAACGAGACCTTTCCTTTGCGAGAATGACGCCGAACGGTTACAGACTTCGACTCATGGCGTCGCGTGGGTGTTCGTTCCAAGTTCGTGTGGTTCATTCCGACGATCTCGCCTCAGCGACTAAGGTTCAGTGGCACCCATCAGCAGGTGAAATCCGTGCTGCGCCCGAAGCACCGAGTCTGTCCATCGATGGATCTTCGTCGAGAGTCGTCCACCGCGCAGACTGTCTGGGCATTCGATGACGCACGATCTGAAGGTGAAGGGCGAGATGGCCATCTTAGCACCACCTTCCATAAATGTAGAACAATGGAAACACGTACAAGGGCTATTGGCGACTGCTCGCCATGGAGACCCAGGCTCGTCCAATGTGGCGTAAATCTTGGTGTGCGTGGTTGCCGGCGGTGAAGGGGGATTTGATGCTCCGACGGGGTTGGCCACAAATCTCTGCATATAAAGGAGTAGAGTTCGCCTGCCAGTCTGCACGTTCTACATTCGACGCGCTACGTAGTCCATAGCGGAAGTTCGAGGTGAGTTCCTACAGCTGTGCGCCAACACGAAGGATCGCTCGCTCACCTTGTCCGCACTGCGCAGGCTCACGGGTCATGCCAGACAAGGGAAAAGGCAAGGCGGTCGACGACCACCGCGCCGTCGGTCCCGAAGAGAAGCCCCTCTCGGAGTGGACTTTGGAGGACATCCGCCGAATGCAGAAGGAGAACCCAAACCACCCCAACCTTCAACGGGAGACTCACAAACACATTCGCGCGGATTGCGAGAAGGTATTCAAGCAGGTGCATGATATGCGCGAGAGGAGAAAGCAAATGGAGGCGGTCCTCGAGGATACGGAGCTGCGGCTGAAAGCGAACGAGCTGGTCCTCAACAGAATGAATGAGACTCTCCGGGACGTCCAGAGGACGATATACCTTGCATACAGCCCCAAGGCGAGGTTCCTCGCGGCGGACAAGGGCTAGCAATGATCCTATACAAACGGGGTACGAGCGCTGGGCCCTGGACATGCTCGGGTTGTGGAAAGACGCGGGTGATCCTGTGACCTTCTGGGAGCACATGAAGGATATATTGCCACCCGACTTCGAGGAGCACCTGCCAGAGGCCGAGGCAGCGAGGAGGGAAGCAGAGGAGGACGAGATGGTACGTACCAAGTGTGACTGTGAGACGCGCTCTCTGACGACAGCATATTCAGTGGATGCTGCCGAGCGAACGTGACGCCGCTGAGGCGCATAGGCAGAGGCTGGAGCATAATATCCTCAATATGCCTGACTTGTAAGTGGCAAAGCACGCTTTCCCCGTGGGACGGGCCCTCGAATGTCTCGACCTGTGTATATTTTCAGCATATGCAAATATGATTATGAACCATGCACATTCCTCCGGGACACCTGCACCGCGGGTACTCACGGCTCAGACAAGATCAAGGGGCACGCACGCGCACGACCAGTACGTACCCTGCGCGTGTGCCCCTTGGACTGTCCTTCGACGAGACAGAAACGAGTCCACGCGTACTTACCAGTTACTGCGACGCGGCTTTGCCAGCGAACCGGACTGAACAGAGTCAAGTTAGGCAATGAAAGTTAAGCAACCAACAGATATATGTCGCAAACTGTTGAGTCAAGGAATGCCACAGAGATGTAAATTCTACAACCGCAGTCGTTGGCAAGTTGATGTCGCGGCCTGACTTGGAGTCGGTCGTCCAGGGTCGTCCGCATCGAAGTATGTACGGTCACATGATGGACCGGTCGACCGCGTTCGCCGTTCTGGTCGCTCGCGCGCTGTTACTTCAAGCTTCAATATTTCAATGTCTGATGCCTCGCCAAGTGCCTCGGCCTGAGCATGCCATGCGATGTCTGCCTGAGAACATTGTGAATTGAAAAAGAGGCAACGTAGTATCAAACGGCTGTGTACTGTGGTCAATATTAATGTTATTGCATTCCGACCCCACATGTACAGACTCCAGAGGCGGCCTTGGCAAAGTTAAAGTGGACTTCGTCTGCAGATCGGCTGAGGCCCGAACAGCACCGTCGGGGTCATCACGACGCCCTATCAGACTGTGCTAAGTAGTAGCGGGGACCACTTAGCGCCTTCGAATGAAGGCGGCCAGTGTTACATAACAAGGATCCAGCCTCGTCTTCGCTGCTGGGGTAGGGCAAACGGCCAGAGAGTGATGCACTGAGAGGTTGGGGGGGACCGGGCGAAGCCCGGGTCGCACGCGGCACGCGGAGCCGCCGGGTGGGCGGGCTCTGCGCGGCGCGATTTGTGCACACACTGCTGATCGTCTGCGATGAACTTTGCGTGGACCCACGGATACACACAGGATAAATAGCATTGACGCAAACTCGGTAGAATAGGACACATATTTTAGTAATGCTATCAAACGACATAAGTGGCTACCAATTGAACAACGGACTGCGGGCGGGTGGGCGGGTGAAACGAGAGGCGAGCGTCGAGCGCGCCAACGACGACGGTGACCGACACGAGACGGTGGAGGTCGCAAGGAAAATTGACGGCGGCGGAAGCGCTCGCCGCTCGCTCGGCTGGACGCTCGTTCCGGCCTCGCGGGCTCGGCCGAAACTGACACTACTATCCGGAGCCAGCGGAGGTTGAAGAAATTGTCTACTCTGCCCACGGGAGACTACGGCCAGTGCAATTTAGGCTGATGTTTTTTCGAAGATAGCGTTGATCCTCAGGAAGGAGTTGCGATGCGACGTCAGAGAATGGGGTACCGGCTCCGAGAAAGGAGGGTCGAGGAAATTGTCAATGTCCAAGTCTGTCAGAGGGCAAAGCTATATGTCGCCTGTTGAAAACAGGATCACCCAGTATGCATGTCAATGAGCTCGGGCCATGACAATATTGAGGAATGTATTACTCACGTCGGCGCAACACCGTCTTCATTCGTTGAGGTAGAGCTCGTCAGAACCTGATCAAACACAACACACATGGAGGGTGGGCGGTGGTCATACATTGATGACCACCAAGACGTCTGTGACTGTATTCCACCAGCACCCTACTACAGCTACTTGGAGCTAATTAGACAAGACATTTCACCGCGAGGAAGTTGCAAAGCACATGCTAGTTAGCGAGACATATCATACAGATATCTACTGTTCGTTCGAATAAGTCGTATCAACGAGTCGCGAGATTGCGACTGTTCACAACCACGAATGTCGTTCATGCGCTGATTGCCACGGAGCCCGTCGCACCGTCCTTCTTGCCAGCAGCCGCAGCCTTGGCTTGCGCGACAGCCTTTTCCGCCTCGGTTTTCTTCTCCTCCATCTCCTTGACTTTCTTCTCCAGCTCCGCGGCACTCTGGCTCTTGTTGAACGTCATGCTCTTGTGATGGCTGGACGCGCCCATGGTGCCCGTCTGTGGCGCAGGGATGGTCTCTATTGGGCCGGTCGCCGAAAGCCCGCGGTGGAACGACGTCGGAAGCACGCGGCCTTCAGGGTGCTGGAATGGGCAGTTCGCCCGTGTGCATGCCGTGCCGAACTTGCAGGGTATGGAGGCAGCGTTACTCGGTGCACGGGAAGGATGGGCGAAGGTACAGTTGGGCCGCGTGCATGCAGCGCCATATCGGCAGAGCGTCGGGGATTGTGGGTGCGAGTGGGTCACCGGAGGTGCGGGAGACGAATACGTGCTGGGTTTGAGTTGTTCTGCTGTTGAAAGTGATTTAATTGTGCATTCATGAACGAGAAGACGAAGCACGTACCATTAGGGTTCAGCACAGCAGGGCTGACGTGGGCCTTGATACAGTCCTTGTCCTTGCAGTTCTTGCCATTTACGCAGGCTTCGTTGCTCAGGACCACACCACTCTCTGGCGTGGCCACAGGGGATGGGTGGGAGTATCGACAGAGCGCGTTCGTGCATTTCAGACCGAACTTGCAGAGCGTCGGTGATTGTGGTCGCTCAGGGGGTACAAATGCCGAGTGGCTCTGTGCAGATCCGCTTGTCGAGGGCGTAATCGCTAGAGGAGGTGCGACCTGGACAGGTGTTGGCGCGACTACGGCAGGTGCGGGAGCACTAGGTGTCAACGGTGCTTGCTGGGCACCATTCGGCGCTCCGTTTGCGGCGTGCATAGGAGCGTTGTGACTGGGTTGACCTCCTCTGCCACGGCCGGCACCACGAGGACCGCCTCTCCCCCGCCCTCTCCCCCTGCCATTGTCCATCCCACCCGCCTGTTGCCCCTGCACCCCGTTCATGCCCCCGTTGAACATCCCCATGTCCCCACCCATGCCTTGCTGCATCGGAAAGCCACCGTTTATCATGCCCATAGCCCCCGCCATCTGCGTCATGAGCGCCATCTGGTTCATCATCATCTCCTGCAGCATCACCGGGTTCCCCATCGCCATATCCAGGCCGCCCATGCCGCCCATCGGGAAGCCGCCACCCATCATCATCATGTTCGCGTCCGGCGAGCCGTTGGTGATATTGTCTATCCGCGCTTGGATGTCATCTTGCGCAAATGGTGCGTGACCGTTGCGTGAGGGGCCCATGCGGTCGAGCAGACTCCGCGGGCCACCACCTCCGTGCTGCATCGCGCGTGGGCCAGTTGGAGGCCCGTCCATACGTCGGGATTTGTTGGCATGGCCGGTGGGTGAAGGTGAGCGCGCGGACGCTAAGCGCTTCTGTGCGGTTGGGGAGGTGGAAGGAATGGCCTGTGAGATGGCTTGCTGGTAGAGCGGTGCGCCAGCGCGAGGACCGCTTGGCGGTTTTCGTACTGTCTCTGCCAAGTGTGGGGGAGATTCGCGGCGCTGAGTGGATGTCGAGGCTTCGGGAGCGGGGGGTGCTGCATCAGGCGCGCCTTTGGCGGCTTCTTCGAAAAGCCAATCGACGAAAGTAGGATCTGCACAAACAATGAACTTCAATTCTGAGATACTACATGGATACTCACCAAACTCTGTTCCAATCACTGTTCAAGCTTGTCAGTACAGAACGACATGAAGGACGATAGTCAGACAACTCACGATCTTCCAGCTCCGAAGATATTTGCTCTAGCATCCAAGACCGTGTCAATCTCCCTTGTTTCGCTCTCAACATCTGAACGAACCTTTCGTCTTGTTATTGATGATCATAATTGTGATGTATTCAGCCATGACTGGGTCTGCAACCACCGTCAAAACCCGAAAGCCTGCACGCGCATGACCACATACCAGCCTCCGTACTGTAACCCCTCTTCGTGAGTTCATCTTGGATTGATGTCTAAGCAAGATGTGAGCTACTAGACACGATATGCGATGAAAGCTATGGGCGAACCTGCAAGGCCGTCGCCCGCTCCGTCCCGATAGTCAAACCGAAAGCCATCGTCAATATTCCAGTCTGAGAAGTTGGTGTTCTCGCAAGTCAAGGTCTGAGACGAGATATCTGGGCTGTGTTCGTCCGCAGCTGGTCGTAAAAGGAGGCAGGAGGGTGTCGTGGTGGACGACGAGGGCAAGAATTGTGGGTGATGTTGGATCTGACGTTATCTCACCCTATTGGGTTTGCGAGAGAAAATAATAGTTTTACTTAGTCTAGATTTGGTTATAGGCCCAAAAAGTCAAATTCATTGGGAGTCTCAGATTCAGAACGGAGTCACTCTCCTCCAACCTTCCTCTTCCAACCTTCCTCTTGTTTGCGTCGATTCGCGTCGGGGCGGTCCTCCATCGTAGGATGGGACTCCTACGACTTCAACCAGGCCTTAAACGAATTTTCCAGGAGGCGCGGAGTACACAGCTCGTTCGGCAGTACCACGTCTCTCGACCGCGATATGCAGCTCCTACCAAGCCTGTTCGTGCAGTCGCACAGGCGGCCGTCGGTTCGTATGGCAAGAAGGAAGGTGACCACGTCTTGAACTCACCGTCCGAACTCGCTCGCAAAATTTCCGCGAAGGTTCTCCCCCAAATACCGCGCCCGGACGTGCGCAAGGTCCTCATCGTCGGCAGTGGAGGTCTCAGCATTGGCCAGGCGGGCGAGTTCGACTACTCTGGTAGTCAGGCGTTGAAGGCTCTTCGCGAGGAGGGCGTCGACGCCGTCCTCATCAACCCGAACATCGCTACATGGCAGACGTCGCACCAATTGGCGTCGGAGGTCTACTTCTTGCCCATCACCCCGGACTACGTGGCATACGTCTTGGAAAAGGAACGCCCGGACGGCATCCTCTTGACCTTCGGCGGTCAGAGTGCTCTGAACGTCGGCATCGAGCTCGACCGGATGGGTGTCCTCGAACGGCTCGGTGTGCAAGTGCTCGGTACCCCCATACGGACGTTGGAAGTGTCGGAGGATCGTAATCTTTTCGTTCAGGCATTAAAGGGTACGTACATCTTCACTATCCTCATCGCAACTCTCCTTCGCGCCGGCACACACCTCGTCTCAAAAGGTCGGAAGTAGCTTTGGGACATTTTCTCGGTCACGTGATCGAGACAGGAGCGTATGCGCGAAGCCCTTCAATTATGCCCTGCGGATCATCGCTTTGCTGGGCACATACAATACCGCGTCGTGGAGTGACGGTTGTTTGTTGGAGCGCGATGCCGCGAAGGGCGACAGGCATTGCATCGGGCGTTGTCGCTTTAGTCGGACACATGAGTGTTCTGTCCTCCGTGGCAATCGCTCTCAGCGTGTCCTTGAAGCACGATGTTGCGTCCTGGGTGTGAATATGTGTTACTGAAGCAGTTCTACAACCATTTTTTACTTCGTTGTAATGCCTAATCCCGCCCAAGCGAGCCGTGCGGCGATCACTATAGCGGTTGTCAGCACGCGAGCACTGTGCTTTGTGTGGAACGTCCAACATAATGGTCCCAATCGCAGTCTTAGACGGCAATGCTGATGTCTCATTATCATTATCATAGAAATCGACATTCCGGTCGCCCAGTCTACCGCCGTCTCTTCGGTCAATGACGCGCTCGCTGCCGCCGACAAAATCGGCTACCCGGTTATTCTTCGATCTGCCTTCACACTCGGTGGACTTGGGTCTGGTTTTGCGAACACCCCGGACGAACTGCGCGATCTCTCGGCCAAGAGTCTCAGCCTGAGCCCTCAGGTGCTGATTGAGCGGAGCATGAAGGGCTGGAAGGAGCTTGAGTACGAGGTCGTTCGCGATGCTGCAGATGTCAGTATTCGATTCGCTTCAGTCCCTAGATCTTGCTGATGGTCGACTCAGAACACGATCATTTGCTGCAACATGGAGAATTTCGACCCTCTCGGTACGCACACCGGTGACTCGATCGTCGTCGCGCCCTCGCAAACGCTCCCGGACGACGAGTACCACATGTTGCGGTCGGCTGCGCTCAAGGTCATCCGTCATCTTGGTGTGATCGGCGAGTGTAACATTCAGTATGCGCTCAACCCGACGTCCAGGGAGTACTGCGTCATCGAGGTCAACGCGCGGTTGAGTCGGTCCAGTGCTCTCGCATCAAAAGCAACTGGCTACCCGCTCGCGTACACGGCTGCGAAGATCGCACTCGGCCATACGCTCCCGGAGCTGCCTAACGCAGTGACGAAGACGACCACGGCGTGCTTCGAGCCTTCGCTGGACTACATTGTGACGAAGATCCCGAAGTGGGACCTAGCCAAGTTCTCGTCACAGGTGAACCGTGAGGTCGGCTCGGCCATGAAGTCCGTTGGAGAGGTCATGGCGATCGGGCGCACGTTCGAGGAGAGCCTGCAGAAGGCTATTCGGCAGGTGGACCCGCGCTGGAAGGGATTCGAAGCGTATATTCAGCCGGAAGACTTGGACCGGGCGTTGTCGGAGCCGACGGATATGCGCCTGTTCGCCATCGCCTATGCGATATTCAACAAGCAATATGACGTCGATAAGATCCATGAGTTGACCAAAATCGACAAGGCGAGTTGTGGCCTTCAAATGGGAGTGTTCAGCCACTGACAGGTTCCGTTTTTCAGTGGTTCCTGTACAAGATCGACAACATTGTTCAGACGGTCTACGCCCTCAAGCAAGCCGGTTCGCTCGAGAACGTCGACACCGAGCTCATGGAGCGCGCTAAGCGCCAGGGCTTCTCCGACGCGCACATCGCTGACCTCGTCTCGTCTAAGGAAGACACTGTCCGTGCACAGCGCAAGTCCTTCGGTATCACACCCTTCGTCAAGCGTATCGACACTCTGGCCGCCGAATATCCCGCGCACACGAACTACCTCTACACTACATACAACGCGTCGGAGCATGACGTCGACTTCAACGAGCACGGCACAATGGTCCTCGGTTCGGGCGTCTACCGTATCGGCAGTAGTGTCGAGTTCGACTGGTGTGCGGTTACCTGCGCTCGCAAGCTCCGTGAGATGGGTAACAGGACAATCATGGTCAACTACAACCCAGAGACAGTGTCCACTGATTTCGACGAGGCTGATCGTCTTTACTTTGAGGAGCTCGGCTACGAGCGGGTTATGGATATATACGAGCTGGAGCAAGCTCACGGCGTCATTGTTAGCGTCGGTGGTAAGTCCCTGCAACATCACAGATAGTGTAGAGGCTGATATCGTCTTTGTAGGACAATTGCCCCAGAACATCGCCCTTCGGCTGAAGCAGAATCAAGTGAATGTCCTCGGTACCGATCCCCAGATGATCGACAATGCGGAGGATCGTCACAAGTTCTCGTCGATCCTTGATAGCATTGGCGTCGACCAACCGGAATGGACGGAGGTCTCTTCCGTCGACGCTGCTAAGGCGTTTGCGCAGAATGTTGGGTAAGTACCGGGCTCTCAACACAAACCTCGATACAAAATGATGCTAACGAGTTTGATAGCTACCCTGTTCTGATTAGGCCCTCATACGTCTTGTCCGGTGCTGCTATGAATGTCGTGTACGAGGAGGCTACCTTGGAGTACAACCTTTCTGCTGCTGCCTCCGTCTCACCCCTGCACCCCGTCGTCATCTCCAAATTCATCGACAACGCGCAAGAGATCGACGTCGACGCGGTCGCCCACAAGGGCAAGCTTCTCTTGCACGCCATCTCCGAGCACGTCGAGAACGCCGGTGTCCACTCCGGCGACGCCACCCTCGTCCTCCCGCCCTTCTCCCTCACCGAGTCGGACATGACGCGCCTGAAGCAGATCGCCGAGAAGGTCGCTGCGGCCTTCGAGATCAGCGGCCCATTCAACATGCAGGTCATCCGCAAGCCCGTGGATTCGCCCGGCGAGGAGCCCCAGCTGAAGGTCATCGAATGCAACCTCCGTGCTTCGCGCTCGTTCCCCTTCGTGTCGAAGGTTCTCGGCCACAACTTCATCGACTTTGCGACCGCTGCCATTGTCGGACAAGACGTGCCTGCGCCTGTCGACGCGATGGTGGAAAAACGTGACTACACAGCCGTGAAGGTCTCTCAGTTCTCGTGGACCCGGTTGGCTGGTGCAGATCCGTTCCTCGGAGTCGGTAAGTATTGATTATTCTGTTGCCAGTGGACCAGCCTGATATTCTCGCGCAGAGATGGCTAGCACCGGCGAGGTTGCGGCGTTCGGCAAGGATATCCAGGAGGCTTACTGGGCTTCGCTACTCAGCACCACAGGCTTCAAGGTCCCGCGCCCGAACACCGGCGTGCTGATCGGTGGCGACATTAACACGCCCGAGATGGCCAGCATTGCGAAGACCCTTATCAACCTCGGCTTCAAGCTCTATTGCTCGTCCCCGGTTGTCGAAGAGTTCCTTAACTCGCTCCAGTACGTGAAGGCACAGCGGATATTCTTCCCGACGAAGGACAAGAGGTTGCTGCGGGAGGTGTTCGACGAGTACGACATTGAGTGTGTCATTAACCTCGCGAAGTCCCGAGGAAAGGACGCCACGGATGAGGATTACGTCGCTAGGCGGTGAGTACAGACATCACAGCGAGTCCCAAAATGATTCTCATCATGTGTTGTTGTCAGAAACGCTGTCGACTTCGGCCTGCCGCTGCTCAACAACGCGCGGTGCGCGCAGCTGTTCGTCGAGGCACTCGAAAAGAAGATACCCCAGGGCGGGTTGAAGAAGTACACCGAGGGGCGGATACCGTCCGAGGTCCGGAGCTGGCGCGAGTTTGTTGGCAAGCGCGCATGATCTGACGAACATTTGGCAATCCTAGACAGTAGTTCTTGACACTCAAAAGCACCTTAGACCATCTCCGTAGTACCAAAAGTACCACCCGGTAGAGCTGTATCTGTAATATTCTGCTCTGTACTTTACACGCTGCAATCTGTTTCTCCGCTGCTGCATATTCGTCCAGCGCAAGCTCATTCGCTGCTGACGATATCACTGAGGTCTAGCTCGCTCTGTTCCTTGCCTGGTCTGCTCACGGGGACGTCGTTCTTGGCGCGATCCAGGGCGAACTTTCTCACTAGCTCCGCGTCCATCTTGCCCTCCATCGCGTCCGCCACCAGACTTCCAATGTTAGGAAGAAACTGGTCCCAATCACGGGTCAGAGCGAGCTCTTGGCCGTAAACGCGAGGAGGGGAACATACCTTGAGTGCGTGCCCGCTGCCAGCAGTGGCCAACATGACACCTGGGTCCCGCGGATGGAAGCCGATGACCCAGTCCTCGTCCGCAGAGTCCGTGTACCAGCACATCCGCGCCCCTGCCCACGGCTTGTCTGCAAGTGCGGGGAACGTATTTGCCAGGCCTGCCCGCAGCTCTTGCAGAGCTGCTTTGGGGACGGCGGTCTCGAAGTGTCCGTGGCTGGTGTCCTTCTCGTTCGGGGGCTTGAGGAAGATGGGCGTGGAGGCGGAGGTGGATGTGGGTCGGTAGGTGAAGCCGGCGGCGTGGACAGCGCATTTGACGACGTCTTGGTCGTTTGGCTAGGAAGAAGAGCGGTCAGAAATAGAGGAGCCTTTGACGGCCGAGTGAGGACGTACTGGGAACATATAGAACCCGCTGTCCAGGTCGAGGTAGACCGGGTTCGCGCGGTAGGCTTGTGCCTCTTCTGGCGTTAGTTGAATCTTGCCCACAACTTGCCTGTCATTCGGTCAGCACGCGTCCATGGCTCGAGATCGATCTTGTGCATACGCAGTAGCCACGCATGTCTCTTCAAGGTCCAACTCCGGGAAAGCAGAGGCGGTCCACGCTCCAGCCGCTAGGACCACACAGTCCGCCTTGTACTCGCTCTCGTCCGCGCACTTAACGCCGTTCGTCTTCCCATGGGGATCCTTGATGAGGTGCGCTACCGCCTTTCCCGGAAGTATGTTTCCGCCCAGACTCTTGACCTTGTCGATGAGCAGCTCCACCGCGCGTGAGGAGTGCACCCAACCGCTGTCTTCATTGATATATCCCGACTTGTCCTGGAGCAGATTCTGCACAACAGGCGGCAAGGCAGGTGAAGACGGGTCCGACGGCACAGTATTCGTGGAGCCGGCTGGAAGTAGGACAGTGCGTGCACCGAGGGCACGGTCATTCACAAGAGCGAGGTCTCCGTATGACCCTTCGCCGGTGAGTAGGACGAGGACGCCCGACTCGCGGTAGCAGTCTGCCCACTCGGTGGCATTTTTCCATTTCGCGATAGCATCGCGGGCGAGCTTGGAGTAGAAGATGTCTGCGTAGCAACTGCGTACGACTGAAAGCGACGTGACGCTCGGCGTGAGCAAAACGCAGGTTGGAAACAACATTCCCGAGACGTACTCTTGTTGATGTCTGTACTCGCGGCTTCCGGTGCCGGGAGCACTGGCGAGCGGTCAAGGACCGTTATCTTGGTATATCCTCGCCTCAAGAGGTGGTATGCCGTGGAGAGACCAAAGCACCCCGCGCCTACAATCACTATGCCACTCTCGGGCTGGATAGCCATCTTCGGCCCAACACGATGGAGGTGGAAGGAAGGGAGATGCCCCTCAACACTACTAGCAGATATCTGTGCCATCGTGTTTCGAGTCATTGCTGAGCTTACTCTCGGGGAATAGATAACTTCGACCTACCCCATCGGGATAGCGATAGGTCATAGAAGCAAGTTCTCGCCGGCGGTCTAAACAGGCGAATCCCAGTGAAAGAACAACATGAATGATGACATGGTCTTTCAATGTCCCAGTCGATAGTCGTCAATGAGGCCTACACTGGCCGTGAATATTTGAATCCTAGTCGGGTTCGAGAGCTGTC
Source organism: Fomitopsis serialis (assembly GCF_022376445.1). Taxonomy (NCBI): domain Eukaryota; kingdom Fungi; phylum Basidiomycota; class Agaricomycetes; order Polyporales; family Fomitopsidaceae; genus Fomitopsis; species Fomitopsis serialis. The sequence continues at coordinate 76,607 of NW_025955016.1, forward strand.
TGAGTCTTTCGGAGATGGTCGAGCAACTGAAGAGACCGTCGAGCAACCGTCGACAGACCGTTACCCGGGCGTGACCGGGCCGGGATGAAGATCAGGTTATTGGCAGAGGCTTTGAATGGCAGCAGTCTCAACTTGGACTGGCAGTAGAACAAATCCTCCTTCGACGGCGCCTGCCAGGCGTGGAAGGGTGGACAGTGCACAATGCTCGGGGTAGTGGCAGAGCCTTACGCCGGGCCAGCACAAGAGGGGGGAAAGGCCAACGAACAACGTGCGGCGCATGCCAGTGGCACGCATTACTGGCATGCCCTCCCGATGTCTTCCTCCGTTAGAATCCGCCAAGTCTAGCCCTACGAAGCAAGAGGATAGGCTACTTTCGTTGCAAGGGATCCCAGAATGGGAATCTGATCACAGGAATCCGGACAGGAGTGTATGGACCTGGGTGAAGACGGGTGGACAGAAGGTTGTTTTGAACGAGTCCATGGCATGTTGCGGGACGGAACATTCACCATATCTGACGCGCTCGAGTTCTGCATAGTTTTAACTGTTGTAGTATTGTACCGTGTCTTCTTGGTCAGGCTCGACACTCACACTGTTGACAATAGGCCAGTAGGTAGTTTCCGGTACTTAGGCAGACCATAAATACGACCTTGTTGAGCGGGGAAGGGCGGTCGAGTAGCGCGATCCAATTCGTTGCGTGCAATACGGTCATGAGAAAAGCATCGTATAACGCTCTGGTATTGTCTAATGATACATCCAAGACTAAGACTACTCTATACAAAGACGCGTATTATCTCGTGATAAATATCTGGATACACCTACCGCCCGCACCTCTATCCATGACCGTCCATTGCATCCTCTATTGGAACAGCTCAACAACGACGCCCTGCATCTTGCCATCGCGGATAGACTCGTAGATGAGCGAGATGTTCTGGCCCAAGGTCGCGTCCGTGACGCCAGGGCCGTTCGCGAAGCCCTCCAAGTTCTCCTTCCCGTGCATGCGGACGCCGAGCGCGACGCGGATGAACTCGTACACCCCGCGCGTCTTGCCCAGGTACTGAGCGGCGGGCGCCGCGCCGCGCTCGCCGCTGAGGTATGCGTTGCGGAGGTCGACGAGCAGCGCCGCGCTGCGCTCTGCCACGGCGTCGCGGAACACCGTCAGCTGGCTTAGGGCCGCCGCGGCGCCGTTCGCGATGCAGAAGTCGACGATGGGCGTACTGCACGCCGACGCGACTTTCTGCATGCGCGGGACGGCGTCCATGGTGGTGGTCCCCTCGAGAGCGTGGCCGATCGCAGGCCAGATGAGGCCGAAGACCGTCTGGAGGTGCGACGAGGAGAGCGAACTGCCGAAGAAGGCGGAGAGCTGCTCCTCGACGATCTTCTGCATGCCCTGCTGGAACTCGTGCTGCAGCGCACGGAGGTCGAGCGCCTGGCAGAGCACGTAAAGGTAGCTCGCGGTGAGCAACGACAGGACCTCGAGCGAGTTGATGGTCGCACGGCCGCTGATCAGCGCCAAGGAACTGGAGGCAGAGTATGTCAGTTATGGTGGTGTCGAATAGATCGTTGAGGACCTACTTCACAGCCTGGTTGTGCATCTCTGCTGATTGGATGTGGGTCGAGACGGGGTTCGCGAGGTAACCAAGCTCGCCGGTGTACGCCGCGAGGTGGATGTCGATGCCCTTAGCATGGTAGTTGAGCGACGGGTCGGTCGCAGCGACGCTGGGCGGGAGACCGCGGTTCATAGTCGGGTTGAGGAGCTCGGTGCACTGCGAGAACAGCAGCTTGCCGATGTGGTGGAGAGCGAGGCGTGTCTTCTCCATGGCGTTCGTGACAGCCATAGCCTGGAAGTTGCCACCATGATGCACGGTGTCCGTCTCCGCCTCGATGAGCGGGTTGTCCGTCGCTAGTGATGCGGTCAGCATCGTGCTGATTACACCGCTAAACGTCACTTACTGGTGTTGCACTCAAGCTGGATCTGGGCGAGCGCGTGGAGGAGGTCCTCAATCTGGGGGCCGAGGAACTGGGCCGCCGTCCGGAGGGGATAACGATCCTGGCGGAGCTCGCCGGCATCGTCCTTGATGTTCCGCTCTTCTTCCTTTGTCACAGCAAACTGCGTGCCTGCGAGCAGATGCCTGATGTGCGCAGCCGACTCGACCTGGCCAGGGTGCGGGCGAGCCACGTCGTGAATGAATGGTTCGAAGGACCCCTGTGTTCCGAGCAGAGCTTCGGTGCCCATAGCCGTGCAGACGTGGGCAAGCATGGCGAGATGGACGGCATCGTTGAGCGCCAGAGCTGCGACGGATGCCGAGAATGCGGTGCCGTTGAGGATGCCAAGGTGTTCCTTGGACGCGAGCGGGATGGGCTCGATGCCATGGGCCGCGAGAGCCTGAATGGAAGACACGATCTGGCGATGTCCGAACTTGGCGGGTCCGTCGAATACACGGATGGAGGGGTTGCCAATCAGCGTACCGGCGATGTAGGACAGAGGCGACAGATCTAGATGGGACGGCGTCAGCGTACAGTGGCACGATCGTGCAGGATTGCATCTGAGCCACTCATTCAATCCCGATAGCGCCTCGAAGTCGAAGACATGGAGGCGCTGATGGGAATTGAGCGGCTGTAGATCGCTACTCACCTCCTGACGCAGAGATGCTGCCACGCATGGGAACCAAGGGCGTGACGTTCTCCTTCAGTAGCGAGCCCATCTTCTCGATGAGTTCCCACCGCACACCGGAGTGGCCGCGAATAAGGGAATTCATGCGAATAAGGATCGCGCCCCGCACCCACGCCTCAGGCATGCTAGTTGATGCGAGAGGATCCAACAGCGGGAGAGCTGACGTAGGACTATCCATTTGCGACGGCAGCACACCGGTGTGCTGATGCTGAAGCAATGCGTGGCCGAGCATGATCGGGTCGTTCGTACGCGTGTCGGCTGTCATTCACAATTTGAGGTTAGACGTCAAGTTGGTGTTATGAAGCGCGCTGGATAGTGACATACCACTTCCACCGAAGCCCGTGCTTACTCCGTAAACACTGGTCTCAGCGTTCACCTTGCCAACGATAACGGCACGGCTTTTCGCGACTTGCTCCTTCAGCTCGTCGTTCTCGTCGAGCGCCACGGCGGCGCCGTAACGAGCCGCCGCGGTAACAGCAGGGATGGATAGCGTCTTTCCATCCACGATGACGGCCTTCCCGCTCCTGTACGACCAACATGTGAGTTCCATGGTCAACGACGTAATTGTGGCGAAACATACTTGTACGCTTGCAGCTCCTGGTAGGAGATGATGAACTGGCTCAGTAGACCGGAACCAGACGCATGCTGGGCGAGCTCGACATGGCCATTCTTCGCCACACCATTGCCGTTGTTGTAGGTCTTTCCATTGGTCTTCGAGCTAGCGGTGAGACCGTTGCTGGCGGACGTGGTGAGGCTAATGGGCATAGTGGAGACTATAGGAGTCTGTGAGAAGTAGTGGTAATTGAAGGGGATGAGGGGCGCGATTGTTGGCTGACATTGCAACCTAAGTGCGGGTTTATATACAGGAGGCGGACAGGGACAATGTGTGCACTGACCGTCAAAGTTGGTCACCGACCAAATTGGAACTGCGATAGCCGCTGGCTTGTGCATTACCATATTGTCGCTCCGTCCTAGATCCGGCCGAGCAGCCAACCAGAAAATGGATCGCCTGCGTTGCACCGACGATGATGCACCGGGAGCGCGGAAGAGCTTCTCGTTCTGGGCCGCTGAAGCGGTCAGAAGAACGGTCTGCCATTTCGAAGCGGCTGCACGAAAGGCCCCTATAGAGTTCGCCGTTCCTCTCGCATCTCAGATTACCTACCGCCACGACCCTGGGAATCGTCAGAATAAATGTACGAAATGCAGCGATTCCTATATAGCACGCACAATCAATGCTTTGGTCGCGAATGTGTTCTGTGGCGGCACGAAGCATTGACCGGCCGGGATTGTTGGTCGTGCCGTGATGTAGTGGGGGCATAGCCAGATGTGGACGTCTGTCAAACAACTCAGCACGTCGGAACGTTTTGCGCGCCGCTTGATTCTGATCGCAGGCATTCGCTGGACAGGCGGTACGGACTTCAAAAACCTGACCATTGCTGAGAATGAGGGGCCCTGATATCACAATTCATCACTTACAGCGCTCATAGACATTCTCGCATTCGTGGAATTGGTTAAGCTGCCAGTCGTGCAAACCAATCGTACGTGTGACTCCAACTGTTCCCAAGGTAGAAGCGCTGCAAGAGATGCCACGTCTTGCTCTTGACAGACTTCCCGTGTTGACGAAGGTCACAGGTACCAAACTGGTGGTAGCCATAGACCGTGCATTCATCGACCAGTGCGTCGACCGCATCGTGAACGGACAGCCTTTCTTGTCTCTAAATCCCACGAAACCGACCCATAGCTGCCGAGCCGTGTGCGTAGCGATAAGTATACATCAGTGCCAGTGCCAAATGGAGGAGTATGCGCTCACCTCTGATGTTCTCTATCACGAGGCGCTGGTCTTAGCAACTTCTAATCACCGCTTTGCATAGGCTCGAGTTTGCATTTTTGACTCGTTGGGCTATGTCCAACGATAAATAGGCTGTCCCATCCCTTTGCAGGAGACACATGCGGTTCCGCTCAGTCCGATCACCACTCCGACTGCGAGGGCCTCTCAGCTCCGAGATGCGAATGTTTCCACACTACGCCCAAACTACGTCAGCCAATAGTGGAGGCTTCCGGTCTGATGGCAAGGATGGACCAGGGGCCGTCGGCATAGACACGTCCAGGATACGTCGATTCGAAGGTGTTCTATCTCGTGGATGGTAGCGTGTCCAAATTGGTGTCAAGATCCGGCCGGTGCCTTCTCTAGTGTCTGCATGGGAGGACGAAGATCAGCGGCTGAAGAAAACATACAGCATCCCTTCGGACTGAGGGAAAACAGAGGTGTGCACATAGACAGTCGACCGTGAGTTCGAGCGTAGATTACCGAGGGGGACGCGCTCCCACCCGTTTAACACCGTCTCATTCCGTCAGGCCGTACTGATATTTGGACGCACCTGGACCATCAATGCAGATCAATCGCGCAGCACAGCACATAAGGCGCAATAGGGCTACATCGATGCACTTCCTGAAGCATAAACCGGCATGCGAGGGACATTAGGAACGGACTTCCAGGTGAGGACCCGAGTTATCCTCCCCACAACTCCAGAGGGATCCCAAGCCTAGCATGGGCTTGACAGGCCGCTCCAGTCGTAGCCTAGAGCGCATGACAGAGAGCTCCAAGCAAGCGAGGACAAGACAGCGTTGAGACCGCGAGGGGAATTTCCTGTGACTCACGGGACGCCCAAGACCTGTCCAGCTGGTTAACGTTCATACGCTCCCGCGCGGAAGATTCGAGCCAGCCGGTCCAGCATTGCATGGCGTGTAGTGGTCACGGGTGGTGGTGACGTAGAATCTACATGCGAGGCATCTAGATGCAGGCGGATCGCCCGTCTATTGAGGCAAGAAGCTACCTTGTGTTCGTTCCGCATAATTGACGACGCTCGGCCGATGAAACCAGAAGCAGCGCGGGCATGCCAGGGCATCTTGCGGATGTCATAATCGGGGTTTCTTCAATCCGACCTAGCGGGGCGGTCTTGGGGAGCTCTTTAGCGTCGCAATGTATTGGGGTTCTGTTCAATATCAACGGCAGGGGGGTAGGTGCAGACTCCACTTTTGTTATCTGCACCGGCAGGGGAGCGAGGGCGGATGGAAGTCGTCGTAAACGCTGTAGTAGACGATAGAGCCATAAGGATTAGACCAACAGACGATGATAATGCGCTACGAGGCTACAGCCGGCGGAATAATGGTGTCCGATACCTCATCGGATGCTTCATAGAAAGCCAATGATGCAGATTGTCCGAGTTATTAGACATAGGGTGTGGCGTAATTGAACCGCGCAGGGCGAATTCTAATCGAAGCCAGTCCGCCTTTCTTGAGCAGGTTTTCAGATGGTGGCGGTTGGTTGGCGGCAATACAGGTCCAGAAGGCGGAGTGAGCGCGGACAAGTGATTGCGGCGTGGCGTAACAGGCGCGAAAAGACATGCAAGACGCAAGTTAGACGCGACGCAAAGTTGATGGACGAGCGTTGAATGTCCATGAAAGGTTATATTCCCACGATAATTTGTCGGGCGGCATCAGCTACCGTCTCTCTCAGTCTGCTCAGTGTTCATCCCATTCACGAACCTGTTTTTCGCGCAACTTCATACAGGATGGTGAGTGTGCGATGAGTATTTTCTTACACTACGTCTTACTTAGCTGATCGCAGGGAAAAGCTCAGAAGACGAGAAAATTCGCCGCAGTCAAGCGGATGCTGAATCCCAACGATATCAGGCTGTCAGTCCCCTATGGCAGCTTTCTTCTACATAGCTGACAAAGAATGAATGCAGAAAAGAGAATCAATTGAAGCAAAAGAAGAAGGAGGAGGTCGAGAAGGAGAAGGCTGTCCGACGAATGTGAGTTCGAGATACCGCTTCGGCCCTGGCACTTAGTAACGCATACCAGACCGCAGGTCGCATCTTCGCTCTTCTTGCAACACAATGCTGCCCTTGTTCCCCCGTATCGGGTCCTTATCGATACGAACTTTATTAACTTCAGTTTGCAAAACAAGCTGGAGCTGGTTAGTGGCATGATGGACTGTCTGTACGCCAAGTGTGAGTGCTTCCGTGTATGTCATAAACTAGTCTACGCTCATCCAATCTCTGATCCCCAGGCATACCCTGTGTGACGGACTGTGTGATGGCTGAGCTCGAGAAGCTGGGGCACCGATACCGGGTCGCCCTGAGGTACGTCCACGCTTCCTCGATCAACCGCTCAGGCTGACATACCGTTTCAAACGTGCAGGGTTGCCCGAGACCCGCGCTTCGAACGTTTGACATGCTCGCACTCTGGAACATATGCCGACGATTGCCTCGTACAGCGAGTGACATCGCACCGGTGCTACATCGTCGCAACGTGCGATCGGGAGCTCCGTCGGCGTATCAGACAGATTCCTGGTGTGCCGCTCATGTACATCGTCCGGAGACGATATGCAATAGAGCGGCTGCCTGACCAGGGCGCGCCAGCATGAATCATCTGGGGCGGCTATGGCTCTGGCGAGTCGCTGGCCCAGCTGAAAATCTGGTCTTCGTTGTAGCCATATCTTTCGTACGTCGCTATCTTCATCTTCAGTCTCTGCGTATTTGACCTATTGTATCAGGTTATTCTCGTCATGCTTGCAGACTGCTTGTATCGTATCATACCACCCATTTTGCCGCAAGGCCTGCTCGGGTCCTTGGTGATCAACTACTCTACACTCGGTCGGTCAGTTCAGCCACGTGAGAAGTATGTATGTCTGCCGTGGCAAAGGGATCGTCAGCGGAGGAGTGTCCACGGGAGAACAGCAGGTACGTGCTCGAATGCTTGACGCAAACTGCCGAGGTCCCGTTCCAGATACTACCCGCCAAGGCATTCGGCTGCAAGCCTTTACTCCGCTCTGAGCGGTCTTCGACCCATATGGCTAAAAGCCGCACCTCGTCACAGGACGCGGGGATGCGCCGTGTAGGGAGTATTTCCTCTACGCCGCGAGGCTCTATCATTAGACCGTCATGATGAGCGTTCACACCTTCGTGAGATGCCTAGACGCACAGCCAACAGGGTGCGCTGCCATAATGCCTACGTCGTCTGCTTCCTCTTCGATTGCGTCTTATCTGATAAGTTAGCGAGGAATAACATCCTTTCGTGTCTGTACCAGCTTGGTCACAGCTACCTGAAGGTTTCTCGGTTCTGTGGCAAGCGAGAGATGGCCACAGTGACACACTGGTTCAGGGAGTCTGCCGCACAGTGGCCCCCACATTCATCATTGATGCAACAAAAGAGTCATCGCTGGTCAGTTTGCGGTGTTTTGATAGCTCTGTACTCTTCTGCACTCGACATTGCTGGGCCGTGTGGCCAATATCAATCACAATATTGTAGTAGTTGCCACAACGTGCAAACGGCAACAAGTAACGCGTCCGCGACGCCATTGTGGCTGAGTCCGCGCTTCAAGTTCCTGTCCAACCACATCATCCGCAGAAATCGCACAATTAAACACCCTCGCGAAAGAGTCATAATGAGCAACGACGACGATGTTCCCTCTGAATACCCGTATGCCTGGTCTTCGAGCTCCCAGCTACCGCTGGACGAGTTTCTCACCAAAGCGCGTGTATCCAATTCGATGTTCCCACTTGCATTGACGCGTTCTCTCACTCCAGTACAAGCCATCGATGGTCCAGGATGACGGGACGAAACCTGTGAGAGAGACAGTCGTTTGCTCCTCAGCGCGCTCTGAAGCTGAATTTCACGCGCCTGTCAGTGGTTGTGGGTACGGAAATGCGCAGCAGACGCGGAAGACTCCGATATGGTCGCCGCTGTAGAGGAAGCGACAGAACTCTGTGAGCAATGATCTGATGCCCTTACTGATGCGTCGACTCAGACGAAGCAGTAGAGGACGTGACGACGCGTGTTGAAGAGATCAAGGTAACGGAACATCTCCAATGACTTGCCGTACTGACACGCCCATGTGCGCAGAACGACGATTCCATACCCCTTCGAGCCAATAAGAAGAAGGGTACAAAGAGCAAGAAGGAATTGCGTGAATCGGTGTGTGTAGACTGCGTGTGCGCTGTGCCCGTTCTCACTATGCACAGGTTCAAAGCGAAGCCACTGAAAAGCTGAAGGAGATCTCCATTCGAAATGGGTTCGTTTCTGGAAAATGGTAGTCTCCGCTCGTATATATAATGTCATCAATGCTCACGACACTTGCACAGGCTCATCTTCGCTCCAACTGATAAGGTCGACCTTGTGTGGTCGACAATTGCTAGTACGCGGCCTTGGAGATGGCGTGGACGCATTCCCACTGACCCACACCGCTCCGCCAGACTCTCTCATTTCGGGCCCGCTTGCTTCCACGAGTGCCCATCTCACGAAGGTTGCGACATGCCCCAAGCACGAAGTCCCCAACTACTCGCACGTTCTGTGCCTCTACATTCCCAACGTCTATGACAAGGAGGACGTCACAGAGGTTAGCCGCGACCCTGTTCCCTCGGAACGTTCTAACGAGTACTTCTTAGATCATGAAAGTTCTGCTTCGGAAACATGGAATGAACCTGATGGGCGTCAAGTCGAATCTCTATACTGCGATAGGTAGGAGGAGTCTTGTACAGCTCGCACGCGTTTCAAAGGTGGGCTGACTGAATTCAAGGACTTGATAGCAAGCACCCCAGTGGGATTCCTTCGACTGTGAGTGGTCTTCCCATGCATAGCAACCGATCCAATCAATGTGAGACCGTCCACCAGGTCTGGAAAAACTCGGCGCTCATGCCAGAGCCGGAAATTAAGGTGTGTCAATGAAGCGGAGACCCCGCACTCGATCCGCCGGCGCTGACCTTGTGCGCTCAGAAATTGCGGGAGGAATACTTCGCAGAGCTCAGTGCCGCTAAGACCAATGATGCTGACAAGACGGCGGTCACTGCCAAAGCCACGACGGGGATCGTGACCAAGTCAAAACCCAAGCTGAAGAGAAAGGCTGAGGATGACGATCCGTTTGCCTCTGATGATGAATCCAAGGATGCAAAGCCAACACCCAAGGAGAAGACCAAGTCGAGCGGCGCCACTACGTCGAAGAAAGCAGCACCCAAAGCGAAGAAGAGTGCAGCGAAGGACGACTTCGGCTCTGATGACGAGTCCGCGGAAGATAACGACGAACAGGCCCGCAAAGCCGAGGTGGCAGCAAAGAAAGCCACTTCGAAGGGCAAGCCCGCAAAGCGGCTTAAGGAAGATGACGAGGAGGACGAGGACGTCGAAGAACGGCCCAAGAGGAAACACGCACGGAAGTGAATGGCTCGACGTCCGTGCACACTCCCATTTCTACTGCATTTGCCATTACACCTTGCTTAATGCTTCGATACGTTATGTTAGCGATCATGTCTACTATGTACGGAACTACTTAGTGGGATGGGGTATGCCATAGGTGTTAGGATGCGTCTTATGACGCACTTCTGCACAATCCAGTTCTGAATCCACACAAACGGTGAATGTTTGAACCAGAGGGCGTCTCGCAAGTGTACTGATCCAAACTACGCGCATCACGGTGCGTGAAAATCCAATTTGATGAGCAGGAGAAAAGGATATAATACAGACGGCACAGATTCCTCGTACAGTATAGGTATCACAAATGTAGCAGCACGTATCAGCTAGCTCCCGGGTATTAAGGTAGTCTTTTGTAGCAAACGAGTTACTTGTCTTCACCATTAGCTTCTTGTATAGCCTTCTTCCGTGTTCTGCGCCGTTTCGGCGGGGCCGTCTCAACGACAGTCTCCTCAGTAGGCTCATCCGACCTGGAACGCTTGGTGCCTCTCTGCTTGCCCCTCTTCTTGCGCTTCGTACTCGGCCCTGACTCGTCATCCGAGACATCCACAACGTCCTCAGGATCCGGCTTGTAGGCGGAGGCATCTTTACCGAGTCGCTTTGAACGCTTCGATAGCCTCCGAGGTGCCACCGCTGAAGCCTGAGACGCAGATGCCTCCTTGTCACCCTCCACTTCCGCCGGGGGCGATGAACCGGACTCCGTCTTTCGCCGTTTGCTGGGCGGCTCTTCGTCTTCACTCAGTTCACTGAGGTCGCTACCAGCGACAGAAGCGCTATAGGCGACGCTGCTTCTGCCTGATGCACGACCTCTCCGACTCTGACGACTTGAGACAGTGGAGACGGAGCCTGCGCGGGAGTACGCTCTCGCAGCAGAAATACTTTCAGCGATCCCGTTGGAGTCAGGGGCAGACTGAATAGGAGCTCCGATGGACTTTCGTCCGCGAGCGGATAACTTTGCCTTGGACACGGTGTGTTTGTGTTGACGCTTGGGTTTCCACGCATACTCCTCCCCTTCCTGGGGCAAGTAGAACACCTCTTGTTCCCGGAGGAGGTCGACGCCGACAAGCTGGCGAAGCACGCCCAGCATGTAGGGGTTCAGTTTCAAGTGATCGATGTCTGCCAACAACTTGGTGCCTTGTGGGAAGCTAGGGACTCCGTGATCGACAATCTCCTCCTCCTTCATCAGTTCCTTGTCGCTGAGGGAACAGCCAGGAACGACGAAGTAAATGCGCGGCCCATTCTCTTCGCGAGGTAAGCTGATTTTGTGGAAGCGGCAGCGTGACCTCGTAACAGGAGAATTTCCGATCTTGAGTCTGCCAGACACTGCCGGCTGGGGCGGAGGAGGGGTCGCCGTGGCAGGCTTCTGCACTACGGGTGGAGGCGTTGATGGTCCAGCTTCGGGTTCTGGTGGTAGGATCGATGATGCTCCAGAGTCCGACGCCGAAGCAGGTGTGAGCGTCGGCGAGGTCGGACGAGTTGGTGGCACGACAACTGACAGAGACGGGGGGCGAGACTGAGGACGCGATGGTGATGGAGAGGGGACCCGAGATTGTGAGTGCGATGATGACGCCGCTCTCGACTGCTGCATGGGCTCTGTCGACTGCGAAGTCGAGCGGCCACCGAGAGTTAGCATCCGTGCAGCTACTTGTAGTACACGACGGCCATGGTGGTGATGCATGACCTCTTGTGCATCAATGAGGCGAGGTACATCGTCAGTCTGAGGATACGTCTGAGTACCGGTAGCTGTCGGTGATGTGGGTGATGACGGTCCACGAGTAAGCGCGGCAGACGCAACCGAAGAAGAGCGAGATGTTGGCCGACTGGCTACAACGGATTGCGAGGCAGTCACAGAGTCGCTCCCCTCGGCTTGATCATTGGGGGGCGACTCCGCGTTTTCACGTTCTTCATCAACCTCATCGATCGCACGCCTGTCTTTGCCTTTGAGTGCGCGTTGTATTGTTCGTCGCGGTTCCCAGTCATCCGTAGCATGTTCCCTCAGTGTCATCGAACGGGTCACACGCGGAGGGAGTCTAGATCCTTCACGTTTGCGCTTGAGGGAACGAGTATCGCTCGATCCAGTAGACTGAGAATCGTCTTGCGATTGAGTTTCGTCTCTGGGCGAGGGAACGGCGGCGTCAACAAAGGGATCGTCGGCATCTCCAAGAGTGTCTGGCTGGCCACGAGAGTCTTTGACGTCTCCTGGGAAGCACCCGGGCTGTTTCGGCGTCGGCGGTCAGTCACAAACAGATGATAGAAAGAGCATCACGCACAGATTTGTGCTGGGCTCCTTTACCTCGACCTCCGTTCCCAGAATTGCAAGCGTGTCATCCCTCTGGACCTTATCCGCTACGGGCTCCTCAGACACCACGACGCCCGCATTATACGCTACCTTCAGGTCGGCTGCAAGAGCATGCTGCTCAGGCACATAGTCGGGATCAACGTCACCTTCGGCGTCAACATCGAGGCTCGTATCCGGGTTGATATGCACGTCGATTTCTTGCTTCTTCCTCCGGAAATCGCAGGCTGCTCCTCTGTATCAGAGGGATACTCGAGGTTGAGTTCATCCAGCTCGCTGGTCGCCGCAGCTCCATTTTCTCGCTTGCGATCCACGGTGTCTATGAGCGCTTGTTGACTGGAAGCAACGTCGCTCTCTTCCGCTATGACGGTAGGTGGCTCTGGCAATTGTGGCGCATCAGCATCGACCGCCACATATTGGGCGTCGTCGACATCAGTAGACGCACCGTCCGGCTCGTCAACACCACTTAGTTGCTCCGCTGTGACAACCTGCTTCAATGGAGATTCGACAGGCCCGTCACCCAGGTCGCTCGATCGCAACTTCGGAGTGACTGCTCGCGAGTTGTCCGCCGTGAAGAGTCCGCTCGGGCTGCGGTCTCGTGACGACGGTCTGCCACTGACCGATGAATCCCGGCTCGTTGAGGCACCTGACGCGTCTACCTCGGCGGGCGTAACAGTTTCAGTCTCTCCGGGGCTAGGTGCGACACTTGTTGGATCAGGGACTGTCGGGTCGGCGGAGACTGGCATAGGCACGCCCGGCTCGAGCATACGCTCATGCAGGTCAGGGGCGGTGATGTCCATCAGCATAGGCAAAGCGTCAGCGTGACCGAAGGCACCGCTCTCCTCGACAATGTCCTCCTTGTGTGGAGCGGATGTGTCCTCGCCCTGAATGCTTGATCAGCTCTGTCCATCTAAGAGCGTATAGAGACAGCTTACCTGAGTGGCCTCCGATGTATCCTCAATCTCTGGAGCATCAGCCGTCGGGTCGTCGAAGTCCTCCAATTCCAAGGTCGCGTCCGTATTCTCGATAACCTCGACGGGGCTGTCAGGTTCGCTGACGGCGTATTCGCGGACATCAACATCCCGCTCAGCACTGCCGCCTTCGACATCCGATAGCTCTTCAGTAATAATGCTAGGGGCTCGTAGATTATCGGCAGGTTCCTATGATGCAAATGAGTTCCAGACATAATTTGCCCACTACTGCACTTGCAAATACGTACCTCAGTACGCCTGCCCTCCGTGACGGGTTCCTCGACCTCATACTCTGCTGTTGCGGTGATCTCTTCCGGGTGAACATCATCTGAGGATGCTTCCACGACCTTCTCTTCGTCACGGACAGACTGCTCTGCCTCGACTGCAGCGTCTGTGGGTTCAGCCTTAGGCTGTTGTTCGGCAGCTATGCTTCCCGTGGTTTCAGCTGCATTCCGGTCACCAATGCCAACTGAAGGGCCCGCGAGAAGTCGCGGATGAAAACATCGTCGGCAGCATTGGCAGGCACTTGCATATCCAATGACTCGCTCTCGGCAAGTAGGTTTTGCTCTGCTGAAGCGATGTATGCGTCGATGTCGGCATATAACTCGTCGACTGTGCGCTGGTCGGAATACTCTGAAGTTGATAAGGCCATTTGGTCAACTCAAGCGGAGGGAGTTGGACACTGCGAGCTTACCACGAGATGAGTCGAAGGCAACTGCACTGCCAGTCATCAACTCTTGGACGTCAGGCACCTCGCTGCGCTCCTCGTCTTCGTTTGTCTGGGTTTCCTCGCCAGAATCATCTGCGACTGATGCTTCTGCGCCTTCTTCAACCGACAACGTCTCGGCGGCAGTAGGGCTTGCAGGCGACTCCACCTCATCATCACTAATCTCGACAATTTCGACGAAGTCGTCGTGGTGGTCCCGGCTCAGCAAGTGTCCCGGCCTCGTCGCCATCCTGCCCTCAGGAAATGCGGGCGGCCAGTTCCAGTCCACGTGAGATGTGAATTGGGTGGGGACGGAGAGTCTGCCGTGCTGGGGACGGCAGAGTGTGGGTCCGCATCAACAGCCTCCAGGTTTGGCGCGAGAACGGCTTCGATGCTACCTCCCCTGACAGAGCTTTCATCGACGAGGTCGGCATACAGCTCGTCCATAATACATTGTTGGGTGTAGTCTCGTGAGCCTGTGTGGCGCTTTGGTCGGGTTCGATGGCGTTCAAGGACGTGGTCTCTGGTGTGCCTATGTCTGGCGTGAGGAACTCGGTGAGCTCCTTTTCCACCGGCTCCAGGTGGGACGGCGATCGTACGCGCGTGCGCAAGTCGCTTTCACGGATGTCGCCCCCGGCATATAGTCTTCCGCATACACGCGCGGACCACTCCACGGATCGGGTAATTGCACCTCCTGGGCCTCCTCGGCCACGATTGATGATTCTGGCAAGACATAAGGAGATATAGAATGCACAAAGGCTTCTTACATACCTCCGTAGTCGACCTCCTGTGCTTCACTCGCAGGCCCGGAGACTTCGACGATCTCGTCTTCTTCTTCTGCAGGTAACACATGCGGGTTCGAGGCATCACCGCGCTCCAGAAGCAAATCACCACCGGAATAGAAGTCCTCCGCATACGTGCTCGGGCCTGTCCAAGGGTCTGGGAGGTCTACACGTTGCTCGGACTGATCATGGTCCACGTCTGCAACGATGTCAGACTCATTCTCCTCCTCTGCAAAGCCAGAGTAGAGGACTTCGGGTTCCGGGGCAGCTGTAGGGCCGGGCTGTTCGACCACGGCTTCTGCTTCCTCGTCCTCGTCTTCAATTTCGAATGCTTTAGCCTCGTGAACCAGCGGTCGCTCGAGCTTGAATATAGTGGCTTCCTGCTCTTCGTCAGAGCCGACCTCAGACCCTTCGACAGCGCCGTCGGGCTCATTCTCCTCTTCGTCTTCCTCGACCTCTTCATCTTCGAGTTCTACAGCCTCATGAACCGGCTGCCGCTCGGGCTTGGCTAATGCGGTTTCCGGCTCTTCGTCAGAGCCACCTTCGGACCCGTCGGCATCTTCCTCCGGGTCCTCTGCATCCTCTTCATGTCGGGCGCGCAGTGGCAGGGCGACCACTTCATCCTCTTCATCAGAAAGCAACTCGATGACTTCTGGGCCAGACGTCTGGAGCTCTGGTGCTTCATCCTCCTCCTCCTCCTCCTCCTCCTCCTCAGACTCGTCCCTTCCTCCTCAGATTCATCGTCATTCTCCTCTTCTGCTTCTTCTGCTTCTTCGACCTGTAGTATGGCTTCTTCTCCTCTTCTTCTTGCTGTCCTTCGTCCTCCTGCTCGGAGTCCGACCCCTCATCGTACTCGATGATTCGTGCTGCGTCCTCAACTTCCTCTTCCTCTTCTTCGTTGTCGGAGTCAATGACGATCGGCTGTTCCTGGTCACCGACCTCCACTTCGCGCTCCTTGCCTTTAGCCGCGCGGCGCGCCTTGACGTCCGCGAACGAGTCTTCCAGAGGTTCCTCCTCGCGTTCAACGCGCTCCGGAGTCCTCGCTATACTTTCTCTAGGGTCTTCCCTGCCCAGCGCAGCTTTAATCGCGCCAGTTATGTCGCCGATCCATGACTGGAACTCGGACTCGGGGAACTGGTCAAATGGGTTGTAGATCGGTGCGCGGGGCACCTTCCGCGACGCGCTCTGCGAGGTTGGCGTCGAGTAGGGCGCCCTAGGGTACCTGGGCGTCGCATAGGGCGTGGTCATGGTGGTTGATGGTGGGGACGGATGTAGGGGAGAACAAGACGGTGCCGCCACAGTTCTGGCGAAGCCACAAGTGACGCCGGAGTTCGACGTATTACGTAAGTCGGAGAGATCGTTATTGTCACAGGTTGCCCTTTGTAGTCATTTGTGACCGGACGCGTCCTTTGTCACGATCCCCCGTGACTCGGAACGACCGCCGTACACATTGAACGGCACTACATAACTGGTGGACGCCTCTTTATTGCGTCCCTCGCCCACTCAACAAGGTCGTGTTTAGGATCTATGTTCAGGTCACTGCAAGTGGCAAGCAGGGCATTCGCGCGAAGTCAACCGGCAAGAACAATTGCATACAAAACTAGATTGTCGCTGGATCGCATAATGCCAGAAGGCCTGCAACCACTAACCTTCTCCTCCGGACCGCTGGTCTGGATTGACTGCGAGATGACCGGTTGGATCCTCGGAAGGACCAGATACTCGAAATCGCTGTAGGTACAGGCATGCTACTTCGGCTTGTCAATTGATTGGATGTCCAGGTTCTCATTACGAACGGAAACTTGGACCTGGTGGACGATGGCATCGAGTATGTGATACGCACCGACAAAGCTGTCCTAGATAGGCGAGTAAGCGGCTGTTGTGCGACCTCTTTTTCTCAGACTCCGTCTACTCCTAGCATGAATGAGTGGTGCATAAAGCAGCACGCGTCGGTGAGTCCATCTGGCTTCGTACTACCTCAGCGTCTCACGCCGCCCTGCAGTCTGGTTTAACACAGCAGTGTCTAGACTCCCCGCACACGACCGAGGAGGTGGAGAAGAAGGTCTTTGAGTACATTCGAAAATGGGTCCCCAATGAACGGACGGGCATCCTTGCCGGAAACTCCGTGCACGCCGACAGGTCCTTCCTCGTCCAGGAAATGCCCCGTGTCACTGATCATTTGCACTATCGGTCTATACCCTCTCTATCATAGTATATGCCGATCGTCGCTGACATAGCACTTCACTAGTATCGTCGGTAAGTGACGTGACCTACTCCTACTGGACCCACTCATGCGTTGCGGCCCTGCTAGACGTGTCTTCCATAAAGGTGCGTCCACATCGCTCTCTACGGACGTTCGGATGAGATTGACTCACAATTTGCAGGAATTGTGTCGTAGGTGGTACCCATCAGTAGAGGTACCGAAGGATCTGTACGAAAAGGACAGCAGCGCACATCGGTACGCGGCATTGTGTCACCTGGCGGGCGAACTCACGAACTTCCCTTCTAGCGCTCTAAGCGACATTCGTGGCTCGATACGAGGTGAGTAGCACTGTGTCAAATAATTCACGTTGTTGACTGCCTGCTTCAGAGCTTAAGTGGTATCGAGACAATATTTTCCGCGCTCCTGCGGATTTCAGCAGATATTAATAGCTTCACACACTACTACGACATGTTATCTCGTTTTGTAATGCTGTACTTCAACATCAATTCAGTGCGGCTTCGCGCCTTTACTCAACCTTGCCAAACAGACTCCTGCGCGACCGACAGTTGTCGGAAACGCGAGACGCGTTCGTGACTGAAGCCGGTCACAGTTGACGCGTCAGTCACGTGTACCCGGCCCCCTGTTTTGCAGCCAATCCGCGAGTGCAAGCCACTTTCGCGCCAGTCATCGCACTCGACTTTGTGTCGCAGCCCGTTTTCGCGTGTCCACTGCCTCCCCCCGACTCATTCCTAACAGCACCTGCCGGACGACGATGAGCGCGGACATCGAGCGGTACGAGCCGCACATCCGGCAGATCCTCAACGCGCCCGGCGTGGACCTCAGCACGATCAGTGCGAAGCGCGTCCGCAAGCAGCTCGTCGAGATGGACATCGCGCTCTCGGCCGAGTTCGTGCGCAAGCACAAGGAGGATTTTGACCGCATTATTTCGACCGTATACGAGGAGATCAGCGCCGCGCAGAACGGCGCCGACACCAAGGGCAAGCGGAAGAGCCGCCCCGAAGATGAGGACGAGGAAGAGGACTACGCGAACGGCGCGGGCGAGGGAGACGACGGCGAGGAGGAGGTGGCGGAGACGAAGCCGGTGAAGGCGAAGAAGGCGAGGAAGGGCGGCTTGACGGACGAGGACCTGGCGAGGCAGCTTGACAGCGAGATTAACGGCCGTCAACGCACCCCGAGGGCCTCGTCGACGCGGGGGAGAGGACGGGGCGGCAAGAGGGGCGGTAAACGGGGTGCAAAGAGTTCTGCTACTGTAAATTCGGACGGTGAGACTGTGGACGATGACGGCGAGGTCGTGAAGAAAAAGCGGAGGGGTGGTGGGTTTCAGAAGGAATATGCGCTCAGGTGCGCTGCACATCCTTGCTTCCTCTTGTACTGCCTGACGTGAATCTTGCCTTTGTCCCTCAGCGAGCCGCTCATCGCTGTGACGGGGGTGGAGAAGCTCTCGCGACCGCAAACCGTCAAGAAGCTCTGGGATCACATCAGGGGCAATAACCTGCAGAACCCCGAGAACAGAAAGGAGATCGTGTGTGACGACAAGTTCAGGGCGCTCTTCAACGTAGACAGGATTGACATGTTCGCAATGAACAAACAACTCGGTCGGTAAGTGGCACGTCCCCTCCGCAGTCCGCCACGTCTGCTCATGTACATTTTCATCGCAGTCATTTACGGGAGCCCGAGCCAGAGGCATAGTCTTGCAAGTCCTAGCGCATCCATTTTTCTTCGGTTGGGATGGACCGCTAGGCAGCCCAATACTTAGTGTCATTCGCATCAGCATACTCTTTGTCACCGTTCTTTGTGCTCTGAACACATGCCCGCATATTTAGCCCATTCGTTTTCGCGATTCGCAGGCCGAGAGGCCCGCTTCTTCCATGTCTGTATGAAAGTATCTGTACATAGGTCCACTGCTCTGTGCATGTGCGTAATTTGCTACTTGTACATTACTTACGTCTCTGGCTAGCGTGCTGTTGGTGAAATAGTCTTCTTGGCGCAGCTGGGAACTATCTCGCCGAATATGGACCGGTACGTCTACGATAAGTCACTATGCTACAGCACGGCGATAGATGGGTTTGATGCACCGGCTTTTGGCGAATGGAGGGGCGAAGCTTTATCGCAACCTGGAGCAGCAGACTCAACGGTGCCACGAATGAAGCTAAGGGTTGTCATGAGTATGCGCTAGTACGTGCAGACGGTAATAGTTTTACCTGTTGTTGCCTATCTGTCGAGCCTTCGCGATTCCGACTAAGCCAGGCTTGATGTCGCTCTGCGTTTCCGAGAGTCATCAGCTTCGGAGCGGAAGGAGCATCCCAGTCCGAGTGACCGTCAGCGACATCCGTCGCGTCGAGCTGGAGACCGGGATCCGCACTACAGATGTGCACCGCGGCCCGGAAGTAAAGCCACATCGTCTCGTGCTCCGGGTACGTCTCCAGGAGGGACTTGGCGTGTGCATACAGCGACGCGCGGATCGTCCGGTGGTCTGCGCGGTCCGCACCGAGCGCGGCAGACGCGTTCGCGGGTAGTGGTACGTCCGCCTCTTGTAGCAAGAGGACGTGCAGGTTGTGGAAATAGTGCACGGCTGTGTAGTCCGAGACGTGCCGCTCGATCCACGTCCGGGCGAATAGAATCTCCTCCAGGAGCAGCGAGCGGTCGGCGTCTTGGGTTGGTGTCGGTGAGCGCGCGAGTGTGATGAGGGCTTCGAGGCAGCAGTAGCGGTGGATCCATGCGAAGTAATTCCGGGGATACGTCTCGCAAGCTTGGGTGACGATTAAAAATTCTGCGCGCAGCGATACAGCGGACAGCAGGGCGCGGCGGAGGGTATCCGAGTGCTCTGGCCGGTTATTGAACCCTTTCCCTGTACACTTGAGCGGACTCGGCAGCTGGAGCAGCCATCGTCGGTGGTGCCACAGAAGGCTCTGTTTCGAACACTCTCGAACGACGAGTAGTGCCGCGCAGAATTGCAGTTCTATCTCCGTGTTAAGCAGGCCCAGAGAGACCAGCTGTTTCCTTGTGTTCAAAGCGGTCTGGTGAGCAGGATTCGCGAGTAATATGACGGCAGTCAATTGCGCGAGCCTTTCCGCGTTGGGCGAGTCATCGTGACTGTCCGAGATGCCTCGAAAGGTTGGCTTGAGGAGTACGAATTCGCGGAGAGCAGTCAAATACGCTTTATATAGTAGTTTGTGTGGTACTCCCAGGTGTCCCTCGACGTATAGGAAAGGACGATGGTCCTGCTGAAGATTTTCACCGCCTAGCCAAGCCGATGGCCAGTCGGAACCATCGCCTGGGATGACCTCGATGGAGAGCCTGCGCAATCTCTGATGAGTGAAAGTCAATCGTTGTTTAAATTCGTACTCACGGAGGTGCACAAAGAAGCTTTCCAAGACGAGACAGTAGCACCGCTGGAGTCTGACCGTCGCCCATTTGCATCGAATTGGCGGATTAACATCACTAGAAGGGGCAAAGAAACGTATCTTCGCATTCGATAAGACACTCAGATTGAATAAGAGGTAACGTGATGCACAGTTTCTGTCTCGTGCTCTCACCCGGCCTCAACGTCCAATCGTAGCGGCGCAAGCGCCGATCCCCGACTCCTGCATGGCACACAGCTACTCAGCCTGCCACAGCAGCACCATAATATTATGTGTGTATTGTAATATTGTACCATCGGAATTATATGGAGACTCAATTGGAAGCCCTCACGCCCGCGGCGGCTTCGCCGCCCGGGCGTCTCGGGCTTCCACGAGTCTGAGCTAAGTACACGGTGAACTTACTTACCATAATACATAAGCACTACAGTGCATGCGAGGGCTCCCAACGTAATAGAGGCCCTCTTGCCTTTGGGAGGAGTTATTTGGTGGTCAAAGATCCAGACGTCCAGACGCAGCCAGATGCGCGGTCGGATCCAACTGCCTCGAGCTGCCTCGTAAGACACTCGAGCATTGCTGCGATACCGCTTATGGGAATTGTAAGTCACGTGTTTTCCACGGAGGGAGCGGCATCGCCGGCTGCGAACGACTTATGGTCGACAAAGCCCTCCTCTCCCTCCGGTCGGAGTCGGGGAATAGGCACTTGTTCGAATGGTGAGTGAAATCTGGAGATGGTAGGTGAGTTCATCATCGTCAATTGTGCCGGCCTCTATGTATTCTGGTCGGTGCTGGAGCGATCCACTGGCAACCGCGCGCTCAGTATGTACTAGTGTAAGACCAATAGTAAAATATATCTTGCCGACAGATCTGCTCCGTTTGGCATTGTCACGCTAGAACCTCGGTACCTGGCTCGGTTGAAAGGAGTTATTCGTTGGTTATTCGTCCGTGGATTCACATCATCTCTCAGCTTTTCGTTTTGTTCGAACGTATTTTCTTGTTGGTACCGGTGATGGAACCAAGATGAAACTACTGAACCACGTAATCCCAACATGGCAAGCCCGAAGATGATCTGGGCCTGAAAGTACCGCGATCTCGATCAATTGTTTTAGCGCCCATGACGCTCAATATCTTGACCTTTCTCCTCACTCTCCTTTTCCTCCTCCTCATCGTCGTCGCTGCCACCCCTGCCACTGAGCCAACATTATCCTCGAAACATTTTCCATGACGGTAGGCATGTCTGGCCCGATATCCATCGTTGCTACTGATGCGATGACAGAGTTATGACGACTGCATAGACCAAGTCTACGAGGCCTACCGGCGCCTTACCCATCACCAGCTTGTCCTCTTTTCAAAGATTAGGAGCCTGCCGCAGAAGGGCACAGACGACGAACTCGCACTCAGGCTAGCGCAAAGTGACATACACGCGTATCACGTCTATCCGGCATCGAATGGAGCGACTTTGAATGGGGTTACGAGCCCCGTCTGCTCGCCATCGCCGCTAGAGGTACCAAAAACGCGCCCGAGGCAGGCCAAAGCCCCTGACCTCCCAGTGGAAGTACTGGCGGAAATCATGGACAAAGTAGGAGACTGGGAGCTCGCAAAGGCGGTGGGTGTACCTACTTCACTCCCCGAACCCCAGGAATGGCATCGCGCCAGCTCGTCCGACCACGCCATCCTGACTGGATACCTGCCCCTCCTCCGCTCCATCAACCCCGCTGCCCACCCGCCAACGAAATTAGGGGCCAGTCTTGCCGTGCGGTTCTCGTACGTCCATGTCCTCGAGTACTTCTTCACGCAGCACCGCTCCATCTTCCTGCACGTGTACAAGAACGACTTGCTGCCGATTAAGGCCTCGCTGCACGGCCGCGTTGCGGTCCTCTCGTGGTGGAAACGCGCGCACGAGCAGCACCCTGACGTAACACCGCTCCCGTCGCCGGACCACGTCGCAGAAGCAATCGACGCCGCGTCGCGCAACGGGCAGGTCGCCTCGCTCGACTGGTGGCTGCACTCAGGCATCCCGCTTGAGTACACCGAGGCGGCGCTCGAGTACGCGAGCGCGAAGAACCAGCTCGCGGTGCTCGCGTGGTGGAAGCAGCAGGCGACGTCGCCGACGGTGCGGCTGCCGCTCAAAATCGGGCGCGTGATGGATCTGGCGAGCACGGCGGGCCACATCGACGTGCTCGAGTGGTGGGCGCGCTCGCAGCTGGACTTCAAGTACGACAAGCAGGCACTGTATCACGCGAGCTGCCACGGCAAGGTGGAGGTGCTCCAGTGGTGGCTCGGGAGCGGGCTGCAGCTCATCTTCGACTGTGACGCGCTCACGGGCGCGACGAGGCATAACCGTCCAGACGTGCTCGAGTGGTGGGACAGGAGCGGGCTGCCGATACAGTACCGGATGTGCGACATCGAGGAGGCACTCGAGGACGCGATCGGCGGGGGCGAGGCCGCGCGTATGTGGTGGCGCCAGAAGGGCATCGACTTCAACGCGAACGACACGGAGTGGATGAAGCTGCAGAACCTCAACTAGTGGTGTCCGGTGTCAGTGGGCAAGGGTTACGATGAGAACCGGAGATAGTGGGCGAGCCGTGGACGCTTCTTGTATGGTAATGCTAATCGCGTCTTGTTCTGTCTGCAGTGGTTGTATTTTGCCTACACGTAGAGCACGCTTCTACTACGTCTGTCGTATCTTCATCTGCGCATCATGTATTACCAGTCAACTCCGCATACTGTTATCGTATTCTCATGTGCTACCAGCGTCATGGACTGAGCCCCGGTTCCGAAGGCAGCCCTGCGGTATGAATGTGCTGGCTTGTAAAGGTACGTCTGCTAGGCCCACTTCCCATTTCGAGCCTGACACAAGAATAGAATACATGACACTGGTAAATACAACAAAAACTCGTACATACAACTCAACTGCGACGCTACAAATACAGAAAGCAACTGACCCGGCAAAAGAGACGTTCGCTCCACGCTGTCTGCACTCAAGGTGAAGCACCAGCGCCGTTGGTCGCAGCGCTGCCGTTTACGGCCACCCACAAGAGCGGGAAAGAGATACCTATGAACAGACCATGAGCGTGGAGTCGTAGCCCAGGAGGCACCCGTGGCCTACCGATATGCGCCATGAAGTGGCTGATGTTTCTTTCCCTGTCCCCAATCGGCCCGCCGAGACCGTAGTCGTGTGCGAGATCTCGTGCTTGTGCAGCTGCACAGACAGACGGTGAGTATCATCACTGCGCTGTGATTATCGTGACACACTGACCGCTGTAGTTGAACAGAGATCGCAAATTCCCAGGCCACAGAGTAGACTTCTTGCCGTCCAACTTGAGAACCTCCGCGAGAGACTGGTCGAGGTTGTACGTCCTCAAGCTGGAGTTTTGCCGCCTCGCCTCGCTAGAAGTGTCGTCGTCAGACCACGTACGCTGGCGGGGGATGGGCGAATAGGCTCACGAATTCTGGAAGGCGTGTTTCACTTCGTCGATTTGTCGCCGGCTTTCGTCCACCTGGACCGTCAATGGCACGGGCAGATGCTGGGAAATCCGGGTTTTAACCTCGACTTCGACTCGGGCCGGGACCTGTTGACGAATCTGCTCTTTGATGTGGTCCCTACACGGACAGGTCAGTCGCTCTGCTTGTGTTTCCACCGTCAGGGGCTTACTTCATCTGTTTGGCGATTTTTTCCTTAAGCTGTTCTTTCAGGGCACTCCTGACATTCTGAAGAGTCTTCTCTCGCTTATCTTGAGTTGACTTCATCTCGTCCTCTAGATCCTTCGCTTGTTTCCTCAAGGATTCCTGACACAGTGACAACTCGGTCAAGCATTCAAAGCAATGGCAGTTCGGCCAAAACTCACCTTTGTGGGTCCCAACAAGTCTACCTTCGCCGATTGTTCATCCAAAGTCTGAAACTGTTGCCCACTGTACAAAACCTGTTCAACTTTGCCATTGATCGCACGAAGTATGTCCTCCGTTCTCCTCAATTCCCACTGTGGAGAAGTGAGGAAGCCGAAGGGCTACGTACATAGTACCTAGACTGCCCTTCATAAGCCCTAGCATCTCCCATATCGCTGCGACATCCAACGACGGAATCGCATTCAGAGAAGTTGACCCGTTAGAGCCGGAAACGGCCCCGCCGTTTGTGTGCACCGTAGCCATTTTTGTTGATCTTGAGGGCGATAATCGCAATGAGAAATAGCGGGACGATGTAGGCGATGTGTAAGAATACGACGCAGACAAGCAATAGGACGATGCCAATAACTAGCTGGTCTTGTCCGTTCATTCTTCCGTCTTATATCGCCGAAATGCGAGAAGCGGTCCAGATCAAGGAATCGGAGGAGGGACTTCGGTGCAGACCATGGGAAAAGTTCTCCGCCTCGCTTTATCCTCGTTGCAGGGTGCAATGACATGCATGGCGCCGCAAAACCACAACATGCAGGTAGATAGGGTGGATATGGCAGTCAGGGCGATGTTGTCATCCGAATGAACTCTATCTGTACACCTCATGACTAGATCAGCACCACTGTGAGATAAGAATGCCTCCAATCCCCCGGGAGGGCTCGTCGCTGGCGAGCCCTGTGCAGACCTTCTCGTGGTCCGGGGGGTAAGTAACCCTCTCAAAAAGGGTGAAACGAACATGCACTATAAGGCCCAGCGTCGCTGTTAAGCACGCTGGCCAGGATATCGCCAGAGAGCGTCATCCAATGGGACAAGGGGCAATCCACCCCATTACCCTAACACATCAAGTGTTAAAAGTACCACACCGTGCTACAATAGTACCACTAGACCCACGGAGCTCCATCTCGTAGGGATATCGCCCTTATTTCAGTGCTCATCGTCGATGCCCGACGACGCGCCCTCTACTGCGCGCCTCCCGGCCACCTAAGCGCTGGACTCAACGGGCGCGGCGCTTAAACAGAGTTCAAGCCACACCCTAAACAAACACAAACAGGATAGCCGCTAGTGGCTGAACAACCAGAGTGAACAACGAGACAAAATCTAAAGGAATGGACTGGAGCTCTGCTCTTCCCCCTCCGAAATGCGGAGCCCACTTGCTTCACCCAACTTGTAAACACCCTCTCTTGCACCGCAACACGTTAAAGAGCGTCTAAAGAACCAATAAATATATCAATCTTCCACAAATCATAACGTAAAGGCGGACCTCCACAACCGGCTATGCCGTAACAGGTAAACGCTCAGCTTTCCGTTAAAAACCTGCCTCAGACCATGAGACAAGAGCTCCAGCAACAAAGATGACACCCACCAGCAATGCCCCCAATCCCCCAGACGATACAAACATTCTTTGAGATGGCCGACGATTCCAAAATGCTCCAATCCATGGACCCCTACAATCCTAGATTTCGACACGCAATCGCCCGCTCCCCCTCCTGTGAAATGTCTCCCCATCCTCCACCTCACCCGCGACTCTCCCAGTCCACTGGCGATCGAAGTGGATGGCCACCCTGAAAGGAAAGGGGCAACCCTGACGTGGACGGTGATGAAACGCCCGAGCTCCCAAATCGAGACCGGCCAACCGGTCACGCTCATTGCCGAGGGTGTACGATCCGGAATAGGACGCATCGAAGCAGTATCCGAGCTACGAAGACACTGGATCACGTGGTCCCTTGCGGGATCCCCGGGGGTCTGCGCAATCAGAGCGCCTACCTCATGGTCCAGACTCACCGGCCGCGACAAAATAAACCATACATCTCTCTACCACCTCCTACTACCCTCACCGCCGCCTCATAACTCACTCGCCTCGAACCGGCTCCTTCAAGAGAGCAAAGAGAGTCCTTACGAGTTTGATACTGATGAGGAGGAGGAGATGGATATCTAAGCAAGAGGGAGAGGGCGAGAAGCGTGACTCCAAGGAGTATGCGGAGATCAATTGCCGTAACCTCGAGCAACGTAGTCAACATCCCCCTCGTTACTGTATACTAATACGCTCGACCGATCACTTGCCACATGGAGCGCCCCTCCCTTTCTTAATAAAACCAGCGCGCAACCAGGAACCAACCCCACCAATACCGCTGAAACCGCAAACCCAGAAATGATGCCGCAACGCGCACCGCACCAGGCGTCAGGCAGTAATACAATCGCTGCCCTTCTGGCCAAGTAGGCAGTCAACGAACAACCTTCCTGCCCAACAAACGAAGCACAACCTGATGAAGAGCCGAAGCTCGCGGAGGCAAATTAAGATCCGCGACCCAACTGATCTCAAGATCAGACGAATTTGCACCGCCATCCCTCTAGATTAGCCGAACCGACATGCGCACCAGACCCTGACATAGAAGCCCTAAACGTGGGACAACAATGGCGCTTAAGCCACACAATCCCCGCAGACAGGAAGCCGCGTCCATTTCAGGACACCTGTCAAAGTATCTCTTGCAAATTCGACTACTCAGCGCCAAATGCGCCCGGACTCCTCGCAGCACCGTCCTCAGGACTCGAACCCATCTAAACACTGGGCCACAACCCTTTGAACTGGCCTGCTATGCTCGACATACCGACATCTGTCGAAACCGTCACGCCCGCAAACAAAAAACGCACGCGAGGACCTCACCGTTACGCCCACCCGCAAACGAGACACCGACTCGCTGCCCAACACTCAACCGCATCCGCTCCACTCGCCATGTCGTACGCCCGATGACAAGCGCGTGAAGAATACGGGACAAATTGCGACCTGCGACAACTACGATGGTGAGATAGCAATTCAAGAACATCAGGCCGAGTGCAAACGGCAACGCACAGCCCAGAGCAGAAATCCCATCGACAGCATTACATCATCCAAGGCCATGAGGATAAAAGGATCCCTGGAGGCTGCGCTCTCAGCACCCAATAGATAACCTGCTTCCCGCTCATACTCGCCCAGCATGCACCAGAACAAACCCACCTCAGCCAACGATGGGACCAGCTCGCCTCCGCGTATCGTCAGGACCAGCTCGCCGCCCGGCGGTCGCCAGACATCGCTTCCCGCTCGCTCCCCTCCCTCGCGCCTCACCGGAGCTAGCGCCGCTGCCTCCCCCGCTGGCAACCCGTGGGTCTCTCCCCGTGCTATCTCTCCTGTGGAACGCACCGGGCTCTCTTATGCGGCTGTGGCGGCAAGGCCTCCTTCGCCTCCGATCTCGATCGCCAACCAAGGCTCGCCCACCGTACACGCAGATCCCGAAGCCGGTAACGCAGTCGAAGCCACGAACAATGCGCAACCCGCCGAAGTCGTCAATGGGCCCGCGCCAGTAGAGGAATCAGCGGGAGGAAAAAGTAACGACGTCGCAGCCGTCGTCAAAAGTGAGCTCACTCCTCTCTACAACGCTCGGCCCTAACTTTCTGCGCCAGCTGAAGAAGTAGAGACTGTCCTGGACACCTCCCGCACGAGGTCCGGAAAGAAGTTGACGGCCTCTAAGCAAAAAGCGAAGAAACAACGCGCCAAAAAAAACGCTGCCGTCGCTGGGAAACCAAAGATGACCGTCGGTGAGAGCCACCCGACCGCTTCCTCCTCTGTCGTTGCTACCCCTACCGCCGTTCTCGACGCGTCTATCACCACCGTCCCACCAACCGTAACGACGCGAGCGGTCAGCGACACGCGCAAGCGTCGACGCGTCTCCACTGACGTCGACGGCCCGTCCGCGCAAACCGATGCCGTCCCACGCGTCCAGGACCCGGTGGTCGCTCTGACACCACACGCTGCCCCCACCCAACACGCAACGACAATGGCAATCTCTATCTCGTCGTCCTCCAGCGTCGAGGAACTGCAGGACCCACCAGCGCTGACGACGTCTGACATTGAAATGGACGACGTTGCAATACCTGACCCCGATGAGATGGAACTCTCCACGGCGCATATACGTAGGTTCTACGGCCTACCACCCACATACACCGCTGATGCATATCGCCCTCGTCCTGTCCTCGCGGCTCCCGGATGCCTATCAGGACCCGGCGTTCCTGGCACCCCACCACGCGTTCGTCAAGCACCTGGCACCTCCTTCATGGTCCAGCGCTACCTGGACGAACAGGCGCAGCGAGAAGATAACCCCTACGTCCTAGTGCGAGAGGACTTCGCCGGTGGCAGCATAGAGGGTACGTCTCTAAATCACCACGTAGCAGATTCCGTCCCTCCTAACTACGTCCTCTTTCAAAAAAAAAAAAAAAAAAAAAAAAGACCTATATACGCCTGCTGCATCTCCGCGCCTGGCTCACAAACAAGTTCCAGTCGGCCCACCCCCCTCTCGAGAGCCATCCGCAGCGCTCATCATCGGCGACAGCACAAACCCGTTCATTGCCAGGCAAGGCGACGTCTCTCACCCTGCCCTCTACGTATCTGCGGTCGAGAAGGCCCTGCCCGCCTCACTCGGGATCGGCAAAGGGAAGGCCCCGCAACGCAACGCGACGGCAGGACCCTCGAACACGATACGCTCAGACGCCGCTGATGCCCAACCACTCCCTCCACCTACATACGTTCCGCCTCCGCGCCCAGTACACTATGCGCCCGGACCCTTCCCCAATTTCGCGACTGCGCCAATAACGCCGATCTTTCCTGCGCATCTCACTCCGCTCCACTTCCCTCCTGTCCCTCCTGCGGTGCCCGCCCCCTCTGTCGAACCTGCTTTCCCTGCCGGCCCTATCGCACCGCTCCCTCAAGCTCACGGCTTCTCTGCTCCTAGCATGATGACGCGAGCCCCGCCTGGCGGCTGGCTCCCGCTACAGGGGGACGATTTCTTCTGGCCGTACGGCAATATGGAACAGAGCCAGCTGGCCGTCTGGACAACGGACCCCAATCCGTGCGTTCTCCTGCATTTCCTCGCTCGCAGCGGGAACGACCCCGGAAACCACGGACGTGTCACCATGGCCCAAACAATCTTCCACAAAGTCTATGACATACGCACCGCGACGATCACGCAGCCTATCGCCGCTAATCCGCAGCCGCGTCCGAACGCCTACCCAACCTTCTACCGCGTAAGCAACATCACGATCCCGCAGCGCAACGCGCTACTCCGCGACCAATGGATCTCTACTACCGATGGCACCGTAGGAATCCTCGCAGCGCCTCATGAGCCCCCTACCTTCATGGGAGGATGGCGCTTCCCAGGTCGTCTTGTTATAGGCGAACCATCGGACGAAGGCATCGCACAGGGCTTCCTCGCCGGCTTCGAATCCCCCAACCTCGCATCGCTCATCACGACGCTCCTCATCGCTGACATCAGTTCTGGGGGAAGATGGCGCCACTTATCTGTCGA
The DNA here is from genome assembly GCF_022376445.1 of Fomitopsis serialis. Lineage (NCBI taxonomy): Eukaryota > Fungi > Basidiomycota > Agaricomycetes > Polyporales > Fomitopsidaceae > Fomitopsis > Fomitopsis serialis. The sequence continues at coordinate 106,082 of NW_025955016.1, forward strand.
CGATGCACGCCACCTCGTTCTCCAATCCATACGTGTCAGGCAAATCCGTCTACGGGAAGGCATCGACGAGGAACCGATTGCGCTACTGTACGTTGAGTCTCCCACCGCCGACGCTGCGGAATGGGTCAACTTCCGGAGGCAAGTGCGCGAACAAGTCTACGGCGGCGCTTATGCAGGACCTCCGGAGCTCATCACCGACTGCTTCTTCTGTATGTACTGCCACTCCTCGGATCACCCAACAGCCGCTTGCACCCTACCTTCCACTCCAGGATGGCACGGCCCGTCCCTAGCGGACGCTCGCGAAGCTCTCACCAGGGACCGACGTGCCCAAGGCAACGAGCAAAACGGAAGAGGCGGCCGCGGCGGCCGTGGAGGACGAGGAGGCAGGGCGCGGGGTAACGGCTCTCGTGGACGTCGTAATGGTATGAACTAACCGGACATTGTATATGCCGGGCCGCTCTCAGTGTACCCACGATTTGAATAACATGTACTATCGCATCCAAATATACGTTGATCCTCATATCCTTTACCACTCGAACATGAGCAAACAAGAACGTCCATATTCAATTTTAATAATAAAAAAACAGGAAAAGAGAACGGCTCTAAACGAACATTAAAAACTAACCACACAATACTCGGTAACGGAGCCCACATCTACTGACTGCCTAAAGCAGGACAGGAAAGCTCTGGAACCGATGTAGCGTTTCACTTACAGCGAGTGGGCACTGTTAGACTTGCCCCAGGCTGAGAAGCCGAAGCTGCCACGGCAGCGTGTCTCCTGAGGAAACCAGGAGTGTTTCCCGCACCCGACAGATCGTTGTAGTCGGAATGTGTAGCGCAACGGTCAACAATACGAATATAACAAACCATACGGACGATCTCACGACAACTGGCACCCCTCTCCTCCATCAGGGAGAGCCCAACGCGTCCCCCGCCCACGCTGGTCTCAATGATCAGATGGAGGAACACGGAGACGGGGCTGCCCCTGTGCACTCCCTAACACAACCGGTTGTAGGTCAAAGGCCCAGGGGCCGGAACTCAAGGGCTCAGCCCTCCACACCGGCAAGTAACACGCATGCGAAATCATCCGGTCGAAAGACGAAAGCAGGCATCCACATGTGTTCACTCAATATCAACGGACGAGGTGGCGTAACTGGCCCCCGAAACCAAAAATGGAACGAAATTAATCAGCTTTTAAGAGAGGACAAGATCGGAGTACTGTGCCTACAAGAAACACACTTAGATACATCAGACATCCAGAACATCGAAAATGTATACGGAAGAAGGATCACAATTCACAACTCCTGCTCACCCTCCGCAACAGCCTCCCAAGGTGTCGCCACAATCCTAAACCGCGAATTGGTTGATATCGCCAACACCCAATTCACAGAGATCATCCCCGGAAGAGCGACACTGCTCCGCATGCATTGGCATGCAGACAAATATCTCAAGATTATGAACGTCTACGCTCCAAATCCACCTCAGGAAAACGCGTTGTTCTGGCAAGAACTGCAACAACTGTCAGAAAATGGACAGTACCGGAAACCGGACATACTAATCGGGGACTTCAATATCGTAGAGGAAGCAATTGACAGAATCCCGGCTAGGGAAGACCTACCCGCAGCAGTACAAAACCTACGAAGTCTGCTACGACACTTTGACCTGTTTGACGGATGGAGACTATCGGAACCCACGAAAAAAGACTTCTCATATCCACAACGAGGAAGCACATCCCGTTCACGTCTAGACAGAATCTACGTGACAAATGAGCTAGTAATGTCGTCACAAGAATGGTCCATAAAAACAACTGCAGTGCACACAGATCACAGACTAGTAAGCGCAGTCCTAAGCACACGAACAGCGCCGTATATAGGGAAAGGAAGATGGACCCTTCCCATACACCTACTCGACGATGAACAATTCAAGAAAGCTGCGGCTGAACTCGGTATGTCGACACTGAAACAAATGAAAACGGCCACTCACCTTGTCGACGACGAATTCCCCAGCCCGGTACAGCTCCTACACTCGCGCTTCAAGGATGACCTTAGAGATCTAGCACGTAGAACCCTGAGAGAGAAAATTCCTAAGATAAGAGCAGAAATCGGCCGCCTCTCATCACACCTAAAAGACATAGAAAGCCACCCCAGCTTCTCAACATCGGCAGCAATGCAAGGCGATTCAGCAATCATACATAACAGAATAGTTGAACTCGAACGGAAACGACACTCAACAGCAAAACTCACCACCACGGCTCGGTATGTAATCAACGCAGAGCGAGTCACCAAGTACTGGTCGGCGATAAACAGAGAAAGAAAACCGAGGGACCTTCTATACCTCTTGCAAACTCCCCACTCGAACCCTCCAACTTATGAAAGAAGGTCAGACAAAATGGCAGAGCTAACCAAAACGTATCATGAACAAATACAACACCTTGACGTCCCCGGGTTCTCCACGAGCCACCAGGAGGAAGCAATGCTCTCAGTACTGAGCAATCTCGACTCCAACCTCGACTACATGGACCTAGAAGTCCTCTCGTCAGACATCGAAACGGACGAGGTGCAAAACGCGCTTCGACTCGCCCAAACTGGCCGGGCAACAGGCCTGGATGGTATACCTTACGAGTTCTGGGCCACCTACATGCGAAACTCAGGAGAAGGCGCTTTCAACAGCCTAGAATATCTTCAAACAGTCTACGGGGATATCGAAATGAACGGGGTGAACCCAGCTGGCGGTTCGCGGATGGATGGCTATGCCCTCTATACAAGAAAGGTGATCGTCGTGACATAAGTAATTATAGACCCATCACCTTATTAAACACAGACTACAAAATATACACGAGAATACTCACCTCTCGCCTCAATCAAGTTGCCGGGAAACTCATCCACCCCGACCAAGCGGGCTTCATGCCTGGAAGGCACATTGAAGACCAAACACAAACTTGCCGTGTCCTAGTCGACTACGCAGAAACCTTGGAAGAAGACGGCGTCATCATTGCGCTCGATCAAGAAAAGGCCTACGACAAGATTGACCACACATACCTATGGCGCACACTAGAGGCTTTCCACCTCCCAAGGCGCTTCATCAACAAAATAAAAGCATTATACAAACACGCACGTACCAAAGCCATAGTAAACGGCGAAGCAAGTTCCTTCTTTGATGTAATCAGAGGCGTCCGACAAGGCGATCCACTCTCCTGCCTCCTGTTCGACATCGCAATTGAGCCCCTAGCGACGGCCCTCCGACGCTCGTCGCTAAAAGGATTCTGCATACCGGGTACTGCAAGCAAATTGATAACAAAATTGTTCGCGGACGACACGTCCACCTTCCTGTCCAAACGCGACCACTGGGCCGACCTCTGGCAGATACTCGAATTGTGGTGCACTGCATCGCGCGCGAAATTCAATAACGGCAAGACTGAAATTGTACCTGTAGGGACAGAAGCTTACCGGGAAGCTGTAATCAGGACGCGTCTGATAGACCCGGATGACCCGTCCACGGACCGTATACCGCAACACATACGAATCGCTCCTGACGGAGAGCCAATCCGAGTTCTAGGTGCCTGGATAGGAAACAAGATTGATCAAGTCAGCGTATGGACACCCGCACTCACGAAAATAAGAAACTTCCTTGATAGATGGGGAAAGTGTAGGCCTTCCATGATTGGAAAACGGCACATAGTACAAATGGGGCCCGGCGGGATTTCGCAATACCTAACAGTAGTACAGGGGATGCCTAAATCAATTGAAACAGAACTAACCAAATTGATACGCACCTTTATATGGGGCAACAACAGCACCCCACCAATAAACCTAGCAACCCTACACCGACCCATTAAAGACGGCGGCCTCGGGCTCCTAGACATCGAATCCCGAAACGAGGCAATTAACTTGATGTGGCTCAAACGCTATCTGAACCTAAGCCCTAGCCGACCCACCTGGGCCTTCGCGATGGACGCCATCATTAACCAGTATGCCACAAAGGACGCTGGTGAAATAAGACCTAAAGCACAGATAAATACCTTCCTGCAGAGCTGGCACCCACCGCTCAAAGGAAAATCATCACTGCCACAGTATATCAAAACCATGCTATCAACTGCGAAAAAGTATGGCGCTCACCTAGAAGCACTGAAAGTTGACGCATCGCTAAAAAAACAACTCCCAGTATGGTACCACATCGGGGCGACCAAAGCCTTACGCAAGCTGAACAATACGAAAATCAGTGACTGCCTACGTGACAACCACAATGTCACAACCATCGCAGACTTACTACACTCCACTGAATCAACATGTGGATCAAACCCGCCACAACAGAGACGGAGCTGGGGCAATGATGACTGTGAGTGCCCCGAATGCATTGCGGCAATCCAAAATGGATGCAAACATCCGGAGAAGTGCAGGCTAGCCGCTTTCCGTATACTAAGCGAAATTCTACCCAAGTGGAACCCACTCTCTGTGGAGTATACGGACGGTCTCACACTGACAACACGACGATCCCTTCGCAATGACGAAGCAAAAACGGAAAAAGGGGACACCCTCACCTTCAACCCCTCCATCACAGCCCGCGGCGGCATAGCAGAAATGTTCCGCATCTTCGTTGAACCCAGCACGATGCGAGACCCACCATCGCATCGTAAACGCCCCGGCCTAGTAGTCCACCAGGAATCCACGATCGTCTACATCTTTCAGACTTTGCCAGATAATGCAGCGAGAGAAGACAATATGCCTGAAGGAAAACATATGGTTTTCTTCGGTGAGCATGACCAGAGGAACGCACTTATAACTGAGTCAATAGACCCGGACACTCACTCACCGGCCCCAGGGGAGATAGTCGCTGCCATATATGCGGTTGCCCACACCCCGATTGATGCCCCCCTCCGTATCCTAAGCACTAACGACGTACTCACATCCACAATGATTACCAAGACCCCAATTTGGGAGGACAATGGCTGGATAAATGTATCCCCAGCGACTCATATCCGTGCCCTCCTCAATCGGCTCAGACAGCGCTGCGCACCCACGTCTCTAGGGAAGATTATAAAACCTGATGACTGGAAAACATTGGAAAAAGCGAGACAGACCTTCTCCCCAAATCAACCGCAGCTTTGGCCCACCGCTCCTCCCCCCTCCCTCATTCGAGACAAACGCTTCGACGTTACAGGAGCCAAACTACTCACCCTCACGCAAGCTTCAGCATACAAAGGAATCATCTCGTGGAAGTGCACTCCACCGAGACAAAAGGCTACCGCAAACCTGGGAGCAATCCATGAACTAACACCGCCCGGAAACTGCATGACAAACAAGACGATATGGATGAGCGCTCGCCACAAAGATTTCAGTCGGTCCTTTGCGATCTTCTTATGGAAGTGCGTCCATGGGGCCCTAAAATGCGGCAGCTACTGGCTTAACATCCCTGGTTTCGAGGATCGTGCGCGATGCAGTTTCTGCGGACAAACGGAATCAGTGGAACACATCCTTTTCGAATGCCCGGCAACAGGACAAAGAGAAATATGGCAAATAATCGCTGCATTGTGGCGAAAAAAGGGCCTACCTTGGTCCACACTAACCATGATCGACATCCTCGCCCTAGGGTTAAAAGAATGGACGAACGAGAAGAGCAAATTTCGACCTGGAGCGACGAGGCTATGGAAAATAATGATCTCAGAGGCGGCTCACCTAGTATGGAAGCTGCGGTGTGATAGAGTCATCGGACACCAAGACGAAAGAGATTGGGAACATAGTGCCATATACGTACGCTGCAAGCTAGCATACATTCTAAATAGTCGCCTCTCCATTGATGTGGAAGCCACCAGAAAGCGCTACGGAGATCGAGCCTTATCGCGGGACCTTGTCCTCGCCACGTGGAACGCCGTCATCTATGATGAACTAGCGCTCCCGGAAGACTGGACGAAGTGCAAAGGTTTTTTAGTGGGTAGTTCCCCGATTCTACGCATCGAGATCGATCCGGGGTGATGAGTCCCACACTGGCTATTAAGCCGTGCGTAAACTGCATTTTTTTCCGTGGATTGCACTTACGGGTAACACCGTACGCAAGCTGGGCGACCGGGGTGGACCAATTGTCTGTTGCCGGCACCTGAAAAAGCCCTCCAAAAAAAAAAAAAAAAAAAAGAATGCCTCCAATTCGATATCGATACAGACAACGATGTCGTACAATCCACGAGAAATCCACATAAACCCTTGGTTGTACCATCACAGCAACGGAGCTTGCCAGTCTACTGGAGGCGCCTGCTGCGCGGGAAGTGCTTGCCCACCATTTCCTGGCTGTGCTTGTTGCTGTTGGGCTTCTCTCCGGATGCGGTCCAGATAGCGCCCCCGGACGTACAATAAGACGGACACCAGGATGCATACTACAACGAGCAGCATGGTCTCAGCGAAGTCGTCGTCCTCGTCGTCCCGTTTGCGAGTAGTGGCGTCGAAGTAGTCTTCAGGCCCGAAATCGCCCTCGCGATCGGCCTCGGCCTGTCTGCGTTCTCTCGCCCACTGGGAGAGACGCTAGTTATCAGGGTGCGGATCGCGATATGAGGGCCGGGAACACGCACCTTCACCGGATCATCGTCGTCCTGGCGCACACGATCAACGTTCTGACCATTCTTCTTCCGCTTGTTGAACTCTTCACGGGCCTTCCCAATGTACCACGGTCCGTCCTCGTACTCATCGATCTCGCCAACGGGCTCCCCGGCTGCTGCCTGCGTGTTGTCTGTCTCCTCGCCACCCTCGACGGTTCGTCCTTGTGGTGGTGGAAGACGAGAACGGCCTGCGGCTGTCAGCGCAACCTAGCGTAGATGGATAGACATGGCTTACTGCTCTCCTCATCGTCTTCGCCCCATATGCTCAGTCCGCCGGACCGCCCAGTGAGAGTCCGCCAGAGGCTCCGCGCATGCAACTTCAACAGCGAGATCGAGACAGGGACCGAAGCTTCGCTGTTGGTCTCCAATGCCAAATCGTAGTGACGCTTCGCCAAGTGGAAGTCCTGCACATTCACATCATCAGCAATTCAGAGGTTCGGTGACACTCCTGTTGACACATACCTGAGGGACTCCGATACCGTTCTCATACATCCACCCAAGATTCCACATCGCCAGCGCGCTCATCTGGGTATCGGCCGCGGACTGATAGTAACCCGCCGCTTTCTCCCAGCGCACCTTTTCGGGCTCATCCGCGACACCCAGTCCGTGGTAGTAGTAGTCGCCCACCTTGACCAGAGAGTCGACGTTGCGTTGCGCGGCAGATCGGATCCACTGTGTAAGAGCGAGTCGCGCAGTATCGTTGGAAGGCGAGGTCGGCGCGAATCTCGTGAAACGCAAGATGCTCCTGTCTGTAACACTGATCAGGTATGGGTTGACAGGCGAGGCAGCTTCCTGCGTACCTTGGTCGAGCACATACGCAAGATTATTCTGCGCGACTTCGTTCCCGCGCTCAGCAGCGATCCACCACCTCAGCATCGCCATCTCATGACCCCTCTCCGTGCCAAGCTCCCATAGCTCTGCCGCCTCGTCGAGAAGGTCTTCGTCCCACACGCCGCGCTCCGTAACGACCTTGAAGAATGACACAGCGACAGAGCACGAGCTCCCCGCGATGTGCGGTGTGATCATGTTGTTCCGCGCCTGCGCTGCCTGAATCTCCGCGAGGTAGTGGTACGCCTCGAACGGAGACCCCTGGCGCATCGCTGTCTCGAAGTAGGCCGCGGCCACTTTCACGTCGCCGCGCTCTGCCGGGCGTTAGTCTCCTGATGTTCGCAAGAGCGGTATTCCACCCACCATAGTACATCTTGCCGAGGTTGACCGCGGCCTCCGCGAGCTCCTGCCCAGCCGCGATCGTGAAATGGTTCATCGCCTTCTTCGCATCCTTCTTCCCCTCCACCAGCCCATCCCTCCAGATGATGCCCAGCCCATTATGGCTCTCCTTCTCGTTGAAGTCCGCCCCGCGCTCGAACCACATCCGTGCCGTCGCCGCGTCCGCCTGTACGCCCTCCCCGCGCAGGTACATCCGGCCGAGGTAGCCTGCTGCGAGCGCTCCGTACGCGGCGAGCGTCGGGTTCTCCTCACGAATCGTCGCAGAGGAGGTGTCACGCCCGTGGTCGCGCGACCAGACTTGCCGAGCAATGCGCATGAAGTAGTAACGCGCGCGCGCAAAGTCCCGCGGGATGGCGCTGGCGCCTTCGCCCCCGGAAGCGATCCCACCGGGGAGGGCGTAGACGCTGCCTTGGTAGAAGATCTTGCCGAGCCGGAACGCAAAGTCCGTCTCACCGCGGTCTGCGTTGAACTGAGTGAATGTGGTCAGCAATCAAAGAAAGAATATGATCGACTCGCAGCGCACCAAGTAGTATTCCAGCAGGTCTTCCCATGTCTCGCCGGCTGCCTGGGCGCGCGCAGTCTTGATGACTGGCCTACCCGCCTGCAGACCCGTGGACGCCACGCTTGCACCGGGCCCGAAGACGCCACCGACGAGGTCAGACAGCTTCGGCGCTGCGAGAGGGAGCGTGCGGCCGCCGGGAGGGCCGGACAGGAACCGTGCCATCGCTGCCTGCATATCAGTATACGCACTGTACATCTCCGAGGCAGGACGCACTTTGTTCCGCCGCGTCCTCGTACCACGACAGCGAGTCCATGCAGTTCTCGGCTACGCCGACGCCCGCCCAGTACCGGTATCCGAGCGCCATTTGTGCACCTTTGTGTCCGCCGTGTGCTGCGAATGTCAGGTACAGTTGTGCCTTCGCCTGGTCTATGGGAACGACACCGTGGTACCCGGTCGAGTGGAAGAAACCTAACATCGCTTGTGAGGACGCGTTGCCCGTCAGCTGTGCGTGGGTCGAGTATGAGTGGTATCCCAGCCTGGGCTTTGATGGAAAGTAACTGTTGGGTGGAGACTGCAACGACCTGTCAGCTACGAATAGTAACCTCCAGCTGTTTCCAAACCGAGAGGCCCCTTCCCGAAGAAATGCACACAGGCGGAGGACGTCGGGTCCCTGCCTTTCGGCCTCAGCCACCCACCACCGTCTGGCTGGCCCTCAACGCTGCTGAATCTGATGAGGAACACAGAGACCGGCATACTCCACTTCTATGCGAGTCTTGGAAATAGGGCCTATCGAGTTGGATACAACTGTCATGGAGAACGTACCAAAGAGATCTGTGCCAATGTGTAAAGGGCGTCCGTGTGTCCGAGGTCAGCTGCATGCTGGAGAAGGTCAATGACTTTGACCGCCTTGCCATGGAGCTCCGTATCCTTCCTTCTTCCCCCGCCTAGTTCCTCCTTCACGTACCCTGTCAATGACGCGGGCAGCCATGGATGGTGAAGCAGCTTCATTGCTATTCGCATCGCGCTTGCAATCGGGCCGTGACCCTGAATGCTAGGAAATAATGACGAGAGCTGGAACCCATTGTTATTATGAGAGAGGTAGGGGCTCGAGTCCTCAGTCTGAGATGACGGTAACGCGGTCAAGGTGGAGAGCGTCGATATTGCTTGTTTGTATGCCCTGGAGGCTGCAAGGATTATCCTCAGCGAGCTACATCTCATGGTCATGATGCCACTACTCACCTTCCGCCGCTGGATCAGCTACTTGGATGCCCTCCTCAGCCTAAGTCAATGCATGAGATAGATACGTCCTAGACCGCCTTCAGACACGAACCTTGTTCGTAGTATCCACCGCGCAAGCGAATGCGGCGAGAGCTATGACACCAAAGGCAATCAAGCTTGCTTTGCGCGCGTTCTGGGAAGCCCTCTTCGCCATCCTAGAAAGGCCCGGCGTCGTGGAAGATGGTGAGCGTGGCGGAGAGAGAAGTAGTAGCCAGAGTGTGAACTTGGTTTGGACACGTACGCCAGACTAATATCTTATCAGATAACCTCGTTTTGGCCAAACCTCGATCAATTGGAAAGTAGTAAATTCTCAATATAATGCGCACGACCTCCTCAGACTCAGAGTCCTCTCCTACTACCCGTCGTCACTCCCATCCCAACTGCTACTTTTGGATCCATATCCGGTCTCTTCGTGATTCTAGTACGTATCGGATAAGACGTGGAAGATGGCACCAGTACGCACGAGAGGCGCGGGACCTGCCGTTGCATCAACCTCAAAGGCAAATGACCAGATAGAGAACAAGCAAAAGCGGGACCGCAAACACCAGCACCACCGGAAACATAAGGACTCTGAAGACTCGCCTGCAGGGCTACCAGGAGTGCAGAAGATCAAGTCAGCGCTGCGTCAGACGAGGAGATTACTTGCCAAGGTACCGTGCTCGTCCTATCTGCGCATGGAAGCGAATGCAGTCTAATAACGGGTCTGATGTTGTTGTAGGACAAGCTGGCCGCAGATGTGCGTACCAAGACGGAGCGGAGACTTAAAGCCCTGGAAGCAGACCTTGTGCAGGCTGAGCAGGCAAGGAAGGAACGGGCAATCGCACAACGGTACCATGCTGTCAAGTTCTTTGGTACGTTCTGTGATCATTTGCGACTGACGTGCTGTGCGCTGAGCTGTGCGAAATAGAAAGGCAGAAGGTGACCAGAAGGATACAACAAGTCAAACGGCAGCTCGCCAAAGACGAAAACAGCGAGGGAGAAAAGCTCAGGAAGAAGGAACGGAAACAGCTGCAGAAGAGGCTAGAAGAACTGCGTGTGGACCTCAATTACATCATTGTGAGTCTCCTCCCTCAGTAATGTCTCCCTATCACATACTCACAGGCACGCCGCTTCACCAGTACTATCCCAAGCTCAAGAAATACATATCGCTCTTCCCGCCCGAACTCCGCGCTTCACCTCACGCACACCCCGACCCATACCCTCATTTGTACTCCCGGTCTGATGCTCCGGGTGAGGACGCTAAAGCGGAGAACGAGACAGATGCGCAACGCGAGGAAGTTCGCGCGTGGGTACGCGAGCGGATGGCTGCTGGCGAGATGAGTGCGGAGCCCGAGGTCGAGCTGCGCGAGCGCGAGCGGCATAAGGACCGCCAAATGACGGCGCGTGATCGGCAACTTGACGAGGGATTGGACAAGGCTAAGGTGAAGGGGGAGCAGGATGCGAGGCCTGCCGTGTTGGAGGGAGACGAGTTCTTCGGGGACGATGGCGGAAGCGAGGAGAGTGGGGGTGGTGGTGATGGCGAGGATGAGGAGATGAACAGCGAGTGATGTTCATCATGAACTGGCTGATCTGCCCCCGTTTCCCATGAATCTTCCAGACTAGTGTGCTGAACGGTACATGCTTCGTGGTCTGGCTTGTTGAGCAGTTGGCCGTACTCCCAATGCAGCAGGGTGGATGCTAGCGTTCTTATTGACGTCTGGAGTACAACTGCAAACAGTCCCCTCAACAGCACTGCTGTCAATGCAAGTCGCGGTGCCAATGATGTCGGTGCTTGAGTGAGTCTTCGCAATGTTCACCGTCAGAGTGCCCTGACCCGTCCTCAACATGTAAGCCCCATATTACCAACCACCATTTCAAGTCGACCCTTGTCTTACTATTTTTACCTGCAGATCTATCGCCGCAGGGGAATTGAATTATAGTATCGCGGGGAAGCACTCTTAGTTGGGTGCGTCGTTCTACCGGCGACAACTGCGTCGTTGTTCAACCACTGACAGCCCAGCGGCATAACTACTGACGACCGTCACGGGGCCGTGGCAACAACTATACTCTAGATGCCTTGAGCAAACCTCGAGGCTCGCACAGCGCGAGATCCACAACCGAGAGAGACCTTACGCAGGCCCACGTACCAGCCAGGCTCATCGTCATTCTCCCAGTTCGCGGACACTCCTTATTCGAATCCCAAAGCTTCATTCATCAATGTCCGAGCCATCGACAGCGGGATCAGAGCCATCGAGCGCGGCCGTGGACGGACCGGCGCAGACACAGGAGGCCGCCGCGCTCGTACGCGATGAGGAGATATGGTTCTCGGACGGAAATGTGGTGCTCGAGGCGCAAGGACGCGTCTTCAGAGTCTACCAGGGGTTGCTTTCTCGCGACTCCGAGGTGTTTCGTGACCTGTTCACGATCCCCCAACCGTCGTCTGAAGAGACCTACGATGGATGCGCTGTCGTGCACCTTATGGACCATCCCGAAGAGCTGCGTCATCTCCTGAGAGTCATCTTCGACGGGAAGAGGTAGGCAGCATTTTGTGCGGAACCTAACATCCACTGACAGCGTCTCTCAACAGGTACTATCATTCCAACCACCAACTCGACTTCTCGATCGTTGCTGCCCTTGTCCGACTGTCCAACAAATATCAAGTCGACTACGTGCGCGATATTTACCTCTCAAGGATGACGTCGTGCTTTTGCACCGATCTCAAGACCTGGGACGCAGTACGCAGTAAACATGGCAGTTCTGTCATGAACTTCAGCGACAAAGACGCCATCGCTGCGGTCAATATCGTACGACTTACCGGAGCCAGCTCAATGCTGCCCAGCGCCATGTATCTCTGCTGCCAGCTTGACACGGAGTTGCTCCTTCAAGGTTCCCCTCGCCTCGACGGTACTCTCGAGTGCCTGAGCTTACAGGACCTCGCGGCATGCATTAATGCTCGCTCATCACTAGTCCGGGTAGCCATTTCCTCGTCCTTGGATGTGCTTGACCCTTCCAAGCCATCGCTGCAATGCGACAACATGCGATGCCGACGCACCGTCGAGTCCATGCGCCGCCGCATTCTGGATGGTGGCTCGCCGGCCCGGGGGCTTGCGCCTTCGGACGTCCTGATATCCGAAGTGCCGAACATCCGCAACGCGCAAAGGCTACACTTCACGGGTTCTGACCTGTGTCAAAACTGTGGGGACGTATTGTGTTCAGCTGAGCAGTGTAGGCGCAATCAGTTCTGGGAAGGTCTTCCGAAGCATCTGTCCGTCGGTATTGCGATACCAGCGGACTGGCCTCATGCCCAGAACCCTCCAAGTTCATCATATGTATCTTCCATCTAGCAGGTCATGTATACACCTGCATCCGGATTCAAATGGAGTGTAGCTCAGGCTCTCCGAGTCTCTGTCGCCGCTCAGCGCTCAGCTCTGGCGGATGTGCGATCACGGGATCGTGAATTATAACGAGCGTTATTACTATTAGGCTGAGGGCGCGACACGTAAGTTAGCTGCTGCGACCTACTTAGTGTGGACGTACCAAGTACTGCCAGGTATGTACGTACCAGCCAACCTCGCCACCGCTCTCCCTGTCCGCGGATACTCGTTGATCAACCCCCAAAGCATCGTCGCCTCATGTCCGATTCATCGACAGCCCAACCCGACATCGTCGCCTTCGTACGCGACGGGGAGATATGGCTTGCGGACGGCAATGTAGTGCTCGAGGCGCAGGGACATGCCTTCAAAGTGTATCAAGGACTACTGGCGCACAACTCAGAGGTGTTCCGTGACTTGTTCTCCCTTCCTCAGCCGACGTCTCCGGATGCGTACGACGGATGTCCTATCGTCCATCTCACAGACCATCCTGATGAACTGCGCCATCTTCTGCACGCCCTTTTCTTCGCCCAGAGGTTTGTGGCGTTTCGTGTGCCATTGATCATGCTGACAGTGCTCATCTCTCGACAGTCGTCACGGCGATGATGAGCGACTCGATTTCTCAATCGTCGCCTCCCTCATCCGCCTTTCCCATAAATACCAAATCGACCATATTCGCAATGCTTACCTCTCGCGGATGAGGTCTTGCTTCCCTACCAGCCTCGAAACTTGGGATGCTGTCAACCGTGATCTTGGCAGTCCCGTCATGGAGTTCTGCAGAAAAGACGCCATCACTGCAGTGAACGTCGCGCGGCTCACCGAGACCGACTCGATGCTGCCCAGCGCCCTGCTCACTTGCTGTCTGATGGAAACAGAGTGTATCCTAAATGGCGTCCGTCGCATTGACGGGACTCTGGACCGTCTCAGCCCGGCAAATATCATAATGTGCCTCGATGCCCGCCAAACCCTACTCCACAAAGCCTTCAGCACCAGAATGGAGATATTGCTTCCTCTTGCAGCATCGCCCCAATGCAACTTCGACCAGTGCCGTAGGATGTTACAAACCGTGCAAATGATGCATCTGCACACCAGACCAAAACATCTGGTTCGCGATGTCTTTTCATCGAGCGAGGGCCTCATCAGCCTCGTCCAGACTCATGAAGGAGTCTGTGCAGTTTGTGCAGATACATGGTACAAGGCGGAAGAGCAGGCACGTAGACAGCTTTGGATCGACCTCCCTCGGATCCTGGGTATAGGAGTGCCAGCAGGATGGCCTAGAGAATTACCGATGTGAGTTACGCCGATGTATGTCTATGACACAATAAACACAGAGCTTCACTGACGTTGCATGTACCCATAGCGTCACAGCCTGTAGCTTGGATCCATGTGGCGGTCATTGGCAGGCCAATGCCTTCTGTGTGACTCATGAGCGTCGCATCCGAAGCGGACTCTTGACAACAGGGTGTCTTGACCATTTGTTCTATAAGCAGCATTACGGTCCGTCGCGGCGAGTGAATGTATTGTCGTGTACGATTTTAGAGCGAGGTCGAAGCCTGAGCTCGTTGTCATTTGCTCCCTTTGGAACCCAGTACAGCAGTAGCAAATACATGTATATCATGCTCTCCCTTAGCATTCCCAGAAGTCCCAGTCTGTCCTGTGGCCAGTGTGAGTCCGGGCGGTCGTAGAAGGTAAATGCCCGATCACGGGATCGTGGAAGGCGCGTCGCGACGCGCGACGGGCGCCAGATGTTCCCGGCGCGCAGGTGAAACGGTGACGCCAACCGTTGTGCTCACCTCGTAAGTACTCATTCTTCACGATGCTTCCTGCAGAACCGCTGTGCTTTGTCTAATACTCGCTTGACTATATTGCTGCACGTAGCCGTTGGCTTTTCATTGTCAAGCGCACTGCAGAGAAATAGCCGCTGCGTTCGTACGCGACGAAGATATATGGTACCCGGACGGTGACGTTGTTCTCGAGGCACAGGGACACGTCTTCAAAGTATATCAAGGACTACTTGCTCTCAACTCTGACGTTTTTCGTGACTTGTTTGCGATCGCTCAACCGAAGGCTGTGGAGACGATTGACGGATGTCCTGTCGTCCATCTTCATGACCATCCCATAGAACTCCGTCATCTCCTCCAAGTACTTTTTGAGTGCGCGTCGTTTGATACTGTTTAGTGTATGCAGTGCTGAAGTGAAGGCCAACTTTACAGATACTATCCCTCCGACGAACAACTCGAGTTTGCGGTCGTTGCTGCCCTCATCCGACTGTCTCACAAATACCAGATCGAATGGGTGTGCGATGCCTACCTTTCGAGGATGAAGTCGTGTTTCTGTACCGACTTCAAGACATGGATCGCAGTATACAAGAACTCCGGCAATTCCTCGATGTACTTTTGCGGCACAGATGCCATCCAAGCAGTCAATATCGCGCGGCTTACCGGAACCGACTCCATGCTGCCCAGCGCCCTATTTATCTGCTGCCAGCTCGATCCTTATGATTTACTACACGGCTCCCCTCGGCCCGACGGTACCCTCGAACGTCTGCGCTCGCGAGATATCGTGCATTGTATCAATGCTCGCCAAGCGCTCCTTCAGGATATCATCACCGATCTCATGGAATCGCTGAACCCTTCTCACTCTTCGCTCGCACCAACCTTTAGGTGTAGCCATCAACCGGTGACTGAAGACTGTCGGAGCAACATCGACTTCATGCGTTCCTGCGTCCTGCATCAGTACTCACCGAAGTCTCTGCTTCGCATGGCCTTTCGATCATGCGAGCGCTTGATACGCAGATGTGCAGCCGATGCAGAACTGTGTCAAAGTTGCGAGGATGCTGTCTGCAAGGTTGAGGCCGAACAGAAAGCACCAAAGGCGCTCTGGGATTCACTTCCACGGATCCTGGCCGTAGAGAAGCCAGCGGACTGGCCCGAATATGACTCTGATTCCGATTCCGACTTGGAAGAGTTTTGTCTCCCTCATGATAGGTGCACGTGAGTAGATATACAAAGACACGACCAATAACACTGTACTGACCCGATTCGCCGTAGGGACTGGGACTCGGACCTGTCGCCATGAGAAGGTGCACGGCAAACCACAACTCGCACGAAATCATTAGGAGATAGCTGGCACTACGATGACCAAGGATATCATGGTGGTACGAATCTATGTGGCCAGGGTCCCGGTTCTGACAATACAACATGGGACCTCGCGTTCGAGTGTTCTGTGGCTGTCGGACATGCCCCAATCGTCGTCGGCAATGCATTGTTCCCATTATGGTTGTTGAGTGATTGTTACACTCATTCATCAGTCCCTGCAGTTGGGTTGTGCTATCAGTCTCCTCAGTTGCGAAGGCATAACAAGTTCAGTGCTGCTCACTTCAGCAGTCCCTGCCGCACAGTTCAAGTTGGGATGATGTGGCCACTCTATTGAAGTCAGGAACGGACTAGCGGCCCGGGGACGCCGTCAGTGGCTTCGGTGAGCGTTTCGATTTCGACCGGGCGACAGTGGGGCCGCTCAATTCTCAGATGTAAGAAGTATGAGCGAAAGTAAGACGCGAGACGGCCGTAAGCGCGCGACCGGACATCAATCCGAGGCTGCGGACCGCGCCACGGACTCGCTTGGCGTTCCAGAACCGGCCGTCTCCCTCGCGCAAAAGACGGAAAATGGCCCTCGTAAACCCCACGGAAAATACTGTAAACCCGAGCGTTGTGGCGCCGAGCTTGCGCGATATTTACTTGCCTTCCGTGTATTATGCCTGTGCTTACTCAGGGCGCCGACAACCGCCCGTATGATGCGTGGGAAACTCAGCCACAACCCGCCGAATTCGGTGTAAGCCTGCCTATGCAGGTAGTAAAGTGAGATGGGGGGACCCACTGTAAGGCGTAAAACTGTCGGGAATGCACTATGGGCATGCAGCCATAGTGTATTCTCGACAGCTTATATACTTTGAATGCACGGTGAGCGCAGGATGGGCGGAAGCCACTGGGACCGGGCGTGGGAAAGTCAGCCACTTGGGCCGAACATTGCTGCAGTGGTGCTCTAGTGCAAGCTCTGTTGGCGTGGGGTTGCTGAAAGTAGTTATACGTACTCTGGAGAGGTATAGGACACCATATAATCAACTATTATTGCTTAGAGAATGATCCCCCTTTCTCAATGCAGGGCAAACTTTGAGTATCCCTGGACATTCGTAAGCGCCGGCACTGTGGCGCGTGTGCCGGTCACTGCAATTGCTATACCTGCTGCAAAAGGGTTTGCCCACACAATTCTTTCAGGCAAAGCTTTGTGTTATAGGCCAAGGAAGCTATTTCCCGCAGCTCGCTGCTTATTCTTCAACGCTGAGTGCACAAAGTGAGTTAAGCGTGCGCACTCACAAGTCACATATTTGGACAGTTTCTCACGCTACATCGCGCCAGCGCGCGGCCCTCGCGCGCGACGTTTGTACCAACAATTAAGACTTTCTAGCTACGTGAGGAGTGCTAATAGATGGGATGGATGGGGTAGACTTGGAGTGAGTACCATCATCTCCATCCCATTGTAACTAAACCAAGCTGTCTTGTAGATTCTTCGGGGACAACATCCCAGATCAAGCATCTCTGCGAGATTTCAATCATTTCTTCGAGTTGTTCGCTCGCGAGGGAAATGTAGTGCCGTTTGAAGGAGGTCATGAGGTCGGAGAAGAGATAATAGGGCAGGCATCAGACGTGGTGAGTATCTGATCCCTGTATTGTTATTCTATCTAAATGTACCTGCCACAGTTACAGGGCAACTTCGACACCGAGGTTGTGCGTGTACCACCGAGCCCTGAGCAGCTTCCACCGGATGGAAGGCTGGCCGACATCATGAACGTCTGGGACGACTTGCCATTACCTCCACCATCTGCAGTGTCTCGCGACGAGATGCATATGGCGCTTCCTTCGCAGGATGTCGTCGCAGATCGACACCGCCTATATCCTGCCATTCCACGCGCTCCTACGGTGCCGGTGCAAGCCGTGCAGAACCCTGCAATGCAGCCACCAAAAGCTTCCCAGCCATCTGCAAAGAAGCGTCAACTGTCTGTTGACGCTTCCACGTCGGATGACGACGTAGTCTTCGTCGGTGCTGCTGGGCCGGTGCTGGGCTCAAACCGGAAGGAGAACGAAGGCTCCCAGGCGTCTTCGGTGAAACGGAAGAAAGCCAGAGTGAGCGAGGAGGCGAGGGTGAAGGTGAAGTCTGAGAAGGAAGTCGTCGTACTTGAAGAGGGTGTAGACCGGGCGAAGCATCGCTGGGAGAGGAAGGAGGTACAAGCCCTGGTCGATGCCACTCTCGGTGTGGACGTCTCGGACGAGTTATTCCAGCGCCTCGTGGCGAAGAACAAGAAGGCTTGGGAAAAGGTCAGTGATATAGTTCTTGGGCTGTCTGATGCTGATGCGAAGCCCGTTGTGGTGTAGGTGTCGGCAAACGCACTGAAGGGCACACGCACCTGGGAGGCATGTCGTGAACGCTTCTTCGGGATGCGAGCGCTGTACCCAGCAGTGCAGGCCTATGTCGACTTCACTGGCGGAGAAGGTGATGCCGATATCGATGAAGACGAACGCTTCAGCAACGAGTACATCCAGGCTCGCATCAATCGGATGAAGGAGACGAAGAAACATGCAGAGTCGGGCAAGAAGCTGAGTAAGAAGCTGATCTGTGACTGGTTACAGTCCGACTGGCTCGACATGTGCAAGCAGCGGTATGTTTGATCAGTTATCTGTACTCTCTTTGGCTAATGTACTCTAGATTTGGGCGGAACCCTGCAGTCCAGCGTGACATCCATTTCCGGGATGGCCGTGTCTCGCCACCTCCCGCACAGCTTCGTGATGCTGAGTCCGAGTCTGACTCGGACATCCCTCAAGAGGTAGCTGCACCTGCAGTGGCGAAGAAGGCGGTGATCCCACGCGAGAAAGGTGTTCCTGAGCCTGCACATGCTCCGAAGAAGTCTTCCCTTCCTGCAGCTGATTCATTGATGAAGTCGTTCGAGTCTATCAGTAGGTTTGTTGATACCCAGACGAGTTCCATGGACATGCAGCGCAAGAAGGCAGCGTATGATGCTGCTGTTGCCATTCTTAATAATCCAACGTCTCCTGAGCACGTCAAAGAGCGTGCAAAGGAGGCGATAGCAAGATATACCGAATATGTTTTTGACCTTATCTAGACGCTTCTGACATAGCATAGCCTATCGCTACGTTCGTTACCTTTACACTACAAGTACATTTTGATTGTTGATCAATCACATTTAATGGTTGTCTATTCGGGCGGGAACAACACATTGAAAAGCTCTTCCCTCATCTGATGCCCCAGTTCCCTGAGATCATCGCCAGGCTGTTCCTCTGCAGGTCCTCCCACATTCCCCATCTCTTCATCATCCAGGATCCCTGCACGTGCAAGCTCAATAGCTGCATCAACTTCAGGATCGCGCCAATCAAACCACGGGATAGCTTCAGGGTGATCGTCGTTGTCGATACAGAAGTTGTGGATAGACATGAGAGCTTCGACCGTGCGGTATGCATTGGCTATCTCTGAGGGTGTCCCTAGGATTTTTAGTCCAGGAAACCGACCTTTCAGAATGCCAAATGCTTGTTCAACCCGTACACGGATAGAAGATACCAGTTTGTTGAACATTCTCATGCGAGCGAGGCGTGCAGGTGATGCTCGGCTGCATTCAGGTTCGGTGAATGGCCGAAGAATGTATGGTGAAGATGCAAAGCCTATCAAAAGACAAAAAGGAGCTGAATATGCAGGAGCAAGCAAATTGCATTGGAACATACCTTTGTCCGCCAATACATACTCACCACGTGCAAAATATTCATCACGGTGTTCCCATAAATAGGATCTTGGCCACAGCGTGACATCAGGCACTGATCCAGGCCAACCAAGGTCAAACATGATGAAACGACGGAGATGGTCAACAATTGCTAAGACGTTGATCTATATCTTGGTCAGTATATGTGCGTAATTCAAGGACATAGATACGCACTGCAGGGAACTTCTTGCGACAAAAGAAAGTTGAACCAGAGTTACGAGGGGGCTCAGTGAGCTGTATAAGCGTCCCATCGAGCATGCCCACACAGCCATTGAGACGACTCCGGGCATACACCCAAGCCTTTGTTGACGTGCGATCTCCCCACTTCACCCAATCCTGCCCCATTACCCTTAATGCATACGTGACCCGTTCACAATACTTATGCACTGTACCGAACCCAATGCCCATGTCATGTGCTGTTGTGAGGGCATCTGTGCCACGTCTCCCATATCGAATAAGGAAGCAGCCCAACTGATAGCGAACAGGCCGCTGTGGCTTCCGCCCACGAGACCGGAAGATGTCACATGTTTCGAGTCGGGAAACAAGCCGCTCAAAGGTTTGACGGCCCATACTGAAGATTCACAGCTCACCTCATCAATTCCTATGACTATGCGAAAGCATAATGTGCAGAGCTTACCGGAAGTGGTGGCGGAACCATCGATCAGGATATGAGAGTGCGATGGTGAATGACTGAGGACACTTGGCAAATTGATTGTATGGTCCACGGGTGTTGGCGTCAAGCATTGAAGAGAATCCAATGAGATTCATGCCTGCAAAGAGTAGAATATTGGTTGTAGCTCGGAGATCATCGGGTAGAGGGTCGAAAACTTGATAATTCGGCAGTGTGAGATGAGGGAGAAACAGGCCTAAGAAGATGTAGATGAATGCTGCTTGCTGTAGCAGTTCCTGTGCATGTTTCTTGGACTGGAGTACTAGCCTACCAGCAGTTGGCATCTTGCAGTCAGTGACAATGTCGAGGAAACGGACTCGGAGGGCGTGCGCTGGCGCGATGTAGCGTGAGAAACTGTCCAAATATGTGACTTGTGAGTGCGCACGCTTAACTCACTTTGTGCACTCAGCGTTGAAGAATAAGCAGCGAGCTGCGGGAAATAGCTTCCTTGGCCTATAACACAAAGCTTTGCCTGAAAGAATTGTGTGGGCAAACCCTTTTGCAGCAGGTATAGCAATTGCAGTGACCGGCACACGCGCCACAGTGCCGGCGCTTACGAATGTCCAGGGATACTCAAAGTTTGCCCTGCATTGAGAAAGGGGGATCATTCTCTAAGCAATAATAGTTGATTATATGGTGTCCTATACCTCTCCAGAGTACGTATAACTACTTTCAGCAACCCCACGCCAACAGAGCTTGCACTAGAGCACCACTGCAGCAATGTTCGGCCCAAGTGGCTGACTTTCCCACGCCCGGTCCCAGTGGCTTCCGCCCATCCTGCGCTCACCGTGCATTCAAAGTATATAAGCTGTCGAGAATACACTATGGCTGCATGCCCATAGTGCATTCCCGACAGTTTTACGCCTTACAGTGGGTCCCCCCATCTCACTTTACTACCTGCATAGGCAGGCTTACACCGAATTCGGCGGGTTGTGGCTGAGTTTCCCACGCATCATACGGGCGGTTGTCGGCGCCCTGAGTAAGCACAGGCATAATACACGGAAGGCAAGTAAATATCGCGCAAGCTCGGCGCCACAACGCTCGGGTTTACAGTATTTTCCGTGGGGTTTACGAGGGCCATTTTCCGTCTTTTGCGCGAGGGAGACGGCCGGTTCTGGAACGCCAAGCGAGTCCGTGGCGCGGTCCGCAGCCTCGGATTGATGTCCGGTCGCGCGCTTACGGCCGTCTCGCGTCTTACTTTCGCTCATACTTCTTACATCTGAGAATTGAGCGGCCCCAGTAGTAGACGGTGTCAGGTAGGTCTCGATCGTTGCATACAAGCGGCGGAATCCTCGTGTCCGATATCCGCTTCCGAACACGCTTTATGGGCCACAGGAGCGGATCAGGTGTGCACTTCGTCGGCGACGGAGAAGGCATGGAATTCGCGAGACCTCCATCCGAGAGTTCTGGAGCCTCGCATATCCGACGCGGCGAGGAGAGTATATAAGGCAGTTCATCGCTTTCATGGGGTTCCACCAACAACGAGGCGAGAAGCTCAGAGGACCCTTCCCGCGCTATAAGCACCGGCACCGCCCTTCCTCGTGCAGATAGCATTGTTGGTGCCACGATCCTCGTGTTCAACGAGCATATAAAGCAACTTCGCATACTTCACAGTCATTTATCAGTTCGTATCAATCTCTTGAGTCTGGCACTCGGTCCTATCCCAACTCACCGCACTCTCTAGACGTTCGCACCTTTCTTTCATTGATATTCCTCGCGCCATCATGGCCACTGCGGTCCAAACACCACACTTGACCATACCAGTAACAGGACCCTCCATCGGGATCTACCCGACGAGTCCACTCGCAAAGTTCCCACCGCCAGCGCCGACGCTCCGCAGGCCGCTCCGCGAGCGCTGCGGGTTCACTGCAGAACTCAGCCTGACGATCAAGACATCCTTCGGGCAGCAACAGGCATGCGCGGGGCCGTGGTCGCCCAAGGGCCACATCCAACCACACCGCAGCCACCTCCCGCGCAGGCGGAAGGCGCAGGTGAAGCGCCTTGTGCTGTACGACAACTTCCACGATGACGACGAGCCCGAGCAAGCCCAGTCGGCGCCCACACCCGGGGCCTTCGTGCCGCCACTCAGACCCAACGAACCGTGCCTCCAGGAAGTCGTCCCCGGGCTTTTCGCCGCGTTCAAGACGGAAACAGCGCACGAAGGCTACACGCACGTCGTCGATGTGTGCCACCCGCTGCCGGGGTACGATGCAGGGGCCACTGAACAAGCCTACGAGGGGCGCGTGCACCGGCTGCGTCTCGTCCTCCCGGAGGCGTCGACAGAAGAGTCTGGGCGTGCTGGACTCGCGCTCACCGAGGCGCAGTTGCGCGCTGCGCGAGACTTCCTTGCGGAGACGCTCCCCTACGGTACCGCGTCGCAGTCGTCTGCCGCCACTCGTCCTGCAGCTACAGTGGGAGATAAGCAGGGCGTGCGCATCCTGATCTCCACGCCCCCGCGGCGGCCGACGGACGCCATGTCCATCGTGGGCTGCTACCTCGCCTTCGCGTCAGGGAAGAGCGTCGACACCGCCCTCCGCTGCATCGACGACGAGCCCGAGTTCTTGAGCGTCTGGAAGGGCGAGGTGTCGGAGGACGAGGTGGCGCGCATCGAGCGCGTCGCCAGGATGTGGTCGTGGCTGTCGCGCATCAGGCGGTAGAGGGATCAGGACGCAGAACTCACCCAGACGAGGGACTCTTGCATTCGAGCACCTGGAGTGCGTTGGAACATCAGCATGTATCATTCATCCCCGCACTGTATAATAGCACGACGAGCAGTATTTATGATATCGTATATATTCTTATTGCATTTCACTCACTCCTCCGTCATGTTCACCAGTTCGACCGCCCTGTCTAGAATCTTCTGAGGCAACCAGCGCTCGCCCTGGCCCTGCTTGAGGTCGAGCAGGTAGCCGATCTCGTCGCACAGCGGGGAGCACAATGTCCATGTCCTCCTTCGCGTGCGTTGCGCTCACGCCGAACCGCACACACGACATCATGAGAGGCGTCGTGAGGTACACGACGACGACGGCGATCTACGCCGCGCGCGTGCGTATCGTCCGGCTGAACACCGTCATCTTGCCCGGGTCCAATAGCAGCGGCGGGACCCACACTATATAATAGCACGAGCCGTATTTATGATATTGTATATATTCTCAATACATTTCACTCACATTCATACAAAGACATTGTTGTACAAGATAGCAGATGATAGCACGATACAAGTCTGAGTGCAGTGCAGTGTTCATTTGTTCGTTCACGGCTTTGCTATCCGAAGAGCAGCATTCCGTTGGATGATCTCTGCGGACCTTAGCTGACGCCCTGCGCGGTAGAAAGCTAGTCGCAGTTCCTGTGTTTCAGTTTGAGATGAGAGCATAGTTTGAGTAGCATATGAACGCGCACGTACCTCGACGCTATGCTGGATGTAATCTGGTTTGCACGTGATGTTTTGGTAGTTCTCTGGGGCGAAGCCGTTACTAGTACTACTAGCCATCACAGGTGCAGGTTCTATTGCAGAGTGAGAAAAGACAGAAATCTCAGAGACTTCATACTCACGCAGAGCTGGCCGCTGTACAACTTCAGGAGCAAGCTTGCGACCTTTGGCATACGCCGAGACCCTCAACTCCTGGTTATGCGGGGACGTCAAACGGCATCCGCAATTGCGAGAGCTCAGTGATGTATAACCGAGTCCTCCATTCAGAGTATCTTGAGATGTCACGCACCTCGAATGACCATGCGACGAATTCAGGTTGGCTCACGATGCACTGGAAGAACGCGCCACGCGCCTCACCCGCCACCGGTACAGGTCGGAAGGTATGGGTATCAGGTATTGCTCCTGGCGCCCCACCATTGACCACAATAGATGGTGAGGGCGAGTCGGTGTCAAGCAATATGTCGGTACTGCCGCGCACGATCTCCGAGTGCGGCTCGATGAGTGGGGGTAAGCCAAGTGAGGCGCGTTGTGCACGATCGGTTGGTTGTGCTGGACAAGATGCTGGTGGTTTCCCCGTTGTCCGGTAGGCATGAAGATAGTCTTGTACACGGCGTTCCTAAATGTGAACGAGCTTGAGACATCCTTGGACGTTGAATCCGGGCAGCGGTTACGAGTGGCGGCGACCTTACCTCGAAGCTTGGCACAGTCTGAGGGTTCTGTGCCGGGATGTTCATGTATATTTCTCGCTGCATTGATATTGAGGTATACAGTCGCAGGCAAGCAAGCGAGATAGATAATGGCCACAAAAATCGCAGTTGCTATTGTGCTTGAAGGTGAAGGTGCAAACCGAGTTCGGTGCACTAGCGCTCGAGAGCCTTCGAGCACCCAAAATAGCAAGTCCTAGGATCGAATGGTGGTCAGTCACATGATCTTTCCACTCTTTCAGGCAACTTTCAGGCTCCTCATTGTCGCCATTTGATATTTAAGGCTAAGTCGCATCGTACACAACAGATGAGCATCTCTATATGCGACGTCTACTACGTACTAGTCTTTCAGTCTGAGAGCAGCTGGTACCACAAGGCTGAGGTCCTTTTTATGCACTTAGCAAACAATAGGGCATGTGGTGTAGTTGGTTATCACGCTCGCTTAGCAAACCATTACCTGCGAGAGGGGTCCGGTTCGATCCCGGACATGTCCATTTGTTTTTGCCGTCGCTTTCCACAAGTGTTTGCGCGGCTTTTCGCGTTTGTTGCTGATATATTTGTCTTTCGCTCCGGCAGACGAACGTTGCATACAGTAGCACATACATCCAGCATAAACAGGGTTGGAACAGGAATACATAGAAGGAACACTACTACAAGCTTTGAAAGATTCTCTACAGGGACTTAATGGTCTGTGCGACCTACTGATAGGTATGTAGTACGGCGACACCAACTGACCTGCACATATCATAGTCTCTCAGCAGCCCTTGGGTGGAGAGCGCAATGCTGGTTTAGAGAATGAACCGTCACCCTCTGGCAGCCTGTGCTCTTTTAGCTCTAAGGGTCCTCCGCACTTGGGTCTCTGACTCGAACGTCCAAGTTCAAGATATGTGGGAGCCGAAGCCAGATATCCGAGCGCAATTCTCTCGCCTTCAGCTGCATGTATGCCTGGCAGTTGAGGCAGAGATTGTTGTAACTGCGCGTCTGCTCGTTATGAGCCAGCCAAGTGATCCAATCTGCTAGACATGTGGGGTCCTCTAGTTCACCTTCGAAGGTTAAGTTGGCCTGGGCGAGGCACTGCAGCGACGCGTGGCAAACCTGATCTGCGCACGCAAGTGGCAAGGTTGGTGTGAAGAGGAGGTATGCGAAGATGATGTTGTCGTGGACGAGTGTGCTCCGCGCATTGAGGCACCTCAGAATGTCCTCCTGCGTGAGCCGCTCGGTCGTGCCGTTCTTCTGCGGGACTCCGTTCAGGATGACCTCGGTGTCGAGCTGGCAGCACGTGTATAGAGCGTAAGGCAGCATAGACTGCGTCTCCGTGAGTCGTGCGATGTTGACGGCGGCGATGGCGTCGGTGTAATCGTAGGTCATGAGGGCGCTGCCCTCGCTAGCCTCAGCCTTCGCCCAGACGTGTAAGTCGTCGCTGAAGCAAGACTTCATGCGTTCAAGGGCATCATCCCGCAGGTGCTCCATGCCGTACTTGTGGGCGAGGCGGACAACAGAGGCAACGACGACGAAAGGCAGTTGTGCGTTATGGCGGTAGAACCTGCGTCGCACGTGAGTCGCACCTTCAATATCGAGACAGACAACACATACGTTTGGTCAACGAATACAGCACGCAGGAGGTGTCGCAGGTCATCCGGGTGGTCCGCAAGTTCAATGACGGGGCACCCGTCGAACGTATCCGTCAGCGTCGGTTGCGGGACGGAGAATAGCCCGGCGAAGACTTCAGAGTTCAGCGACAGGCTACCTTGATAGACGCGGAACGCGACTCCTCCGGCCTGCAGGACAACATTCCCATCCTTGAACCAGAACTCCTCATCTCGTTTGGTTCCCGCTTCTCCTATGGGCCCGGCCTCCGACTCCGTGCGCGTGCGCTTCCGCGTCTCAGAACTTGAACTTTCCTCCATATGATGGCTGGTGCGCTGTTACCCGGACTGCGAGGTGTTGCGGAGACGATGAAGGAAGACTGAAACTGAAGGGCGGGCACGTCGCCCACCCGACGTCGTAGCCTTATCGTAGCCTGAGCAGAGGAGACCCCTATTTGTGGCTGTGACTGCTTAGTATAGGTCTACGATCGACTCGACCTCTCGATCGAATGTTCACGCGACTTATCACGACCCCGCGCGATATTGACTGGTCAACCGGTCACCGGTCACTGCTTGGATGGCATCTGTGCCGCAAAACTGCATCGAGGAATTTCCGGAAGCCTTGTATGCTGCGAATCGTGTCTTAAAGTCGGTACAGAAACACGACTTCATCCTCGAAAGGTAGGCGTCGCGCACCCATTCGATTTGGTATTTGTGAGAAAGTCGGATGAGGGCAGCAACGACCGCGGACTTGAGGTTGTTCGTCGGGGGACAGTATCTATCGAGTTGGCCTTCAGCACTGCATACACTGGACAGTATGAGACGACGCCCACGCAAAAAGTACTTAGAGGAGATGGCGGAGTTCTGTGGGATGGTCGGGAAGTGGACGGCAGGATATCCGTTAATCGTCTCCACAGCCTTCGTTTGACCGATCGCGAACAGGTCATAAAGCACCTCCCAGCTGAGAGCAAGTAGTCCTTGATATAATTGAAGTTACTTCGATTGAAGACGCGTTGCCTCGAGAACAACGTCACCGTCCGGGTACCATATCTCTTCGGAGTCGCGTACGTACGAACGCAGCGGCCATTTCTCTGTGCGCTTGACAATGAAGGACCCACGGCTACGTGCAAAAATCTAATCAAGCGAGTATAAGACAAAGCATAGCGGTTCGTGCAGGAGGCGTCGTGAAGAATGAGTACTTACGAGGTGAGCTTGATTGATGGCTGGCGTCACCGTTTCACCTGCGCGGCAGAGCCCTGGCAGAGCCACCGCGTCGATACCGAAGCCACTGACGGCATACCCGGGCCGGTAGTCCGCTCCAACCACTAGCAGCCGTGGCCACACCATCCCAACTTGAACTACTAGTAGCACGCTCAGTGACAATCATCGAAACGCGAACAAGAGATCATCATTGTGACGGATATTCTACTAGTACTGTGCTTTAGGCCTAGCCCCAGAATCGTAGCTCGTCGCTCAAACAATGTACGACAGATCACCAGCGACGCCGGATTACACTAGCATTGAGCAGCAAAAGATATCTTCAGCGGGAGCTGAACACCCTTCTCTGGTTCTCCTTCTAGGGTGGGTACCATGACGAGGGCATTCTCTCTTCGTAGGCGCTTCAGCTCTTCTGTCAGACCGAACTCGAAGTTCGATACCAATTGAACCAGGAAACTCTGCAGTTCGAGTATCCTGTTCAGTGTTCCAGCAAATTGTCAGATGCGAAACGGTGACACTGGCTTGATTGAACATACGCAAGACGCCAGCCAATGCAGGCATGAATACCACCCGAGAAGGTCAGGCTAACATGGGATTCGCTCAGAATGGCGGCGACGAGCACGCGTCGAATAAGACTCACATATTAGCGAATACACCTACGGTCGGGCCACGCTTGCCAGAAAAGTTCAGGAAGCGTTCCGGGTTGAATACATGCGCGTCTTCGCCCCAGATGTCTTTCTCCCTGCAGCAGTAATGGTGAATCGGAGTGCCCGCAACATTAGAGGAAGTACGAAGACGGACCTGTTATATGCGGCCAAAGACAGGGTTACTCGGGTACCCTTGGGAATAGGTATTTCATCGACAATCTTGCCAGACAAGGTCCTGATGGGCTTCGACAGAGGGATGACATCGTCTTTTGCGGCTTGCCTATAGTTGTGCGGCACCGCAGGATGATAGCGCAAAACCTCGCGCACAAATGCTTGCAGGAACGGCATACCATCGAAGTCAGATGCCGTGAACGTGATACCGTTTCGCTCGCGAATGGCTTGTTCCATAGTACGGATCTCCACTCTCAGGCGTTCTTGGTAATGCGGATTCCTGGCAAGCTCGTAGAGCGCGAAGCTGAGCGTGTTTGAGCCTGTCTCTTGTCCAGCAAGCATGATCGTCCTGCGCATGTCATGCGTCAGCGCTATCAAAGCTCGCCCATACTAGTCCATGTTCACCTCATCTGGGCTATCATCTCATCGTCGGCCAGTTTCGTCTTCTCATTTTCGGACGTGTTCGCTCTCACTACGGGTGAAATGAGTGACCGACCGACGTTTGGAATATGGCTGATTGACAGTACCAATGATGCTCATGACGTCTCGGCTGCCCTTGCTTTGCAACAACGCCTCTGACTTCGAATCGAGTAGTTGCCGAGCCACCGTGTGTGCCGCTCGCTTGTTCTGGCGAGCCTTGTCAAGGCCCTTCCCCGGCAAGTTGGCGTATAGCCATTCAGCAACGCGCATGGGGATGTAGTGGGCGACGCTAATCCAGAACAACTTTGACTTTGACGGGCTCGAGAAAATGCCTGCTCTGTAACGTGCTGTGAGCGCTGTCCCGGTTCAAGGACGCAGATGGCGATTACTTACACGAGACTGCTGTAAGCCTGCGCGAGCTCGTTCTCGGAGTTTTCCATGCACCCGAGTTTGTAGTCAAAAGCAGCTGAAGAGATGTCGTTCAGAAAATATTGAGTTCATGGGCATGACAAGACATACCTTCGCCAATCGCGTCGAGTGTGGCGGGGGCAATCAGCTTGATGACATTCAACACTGCTGTCTGATCCGGAGAACCCTCGATGATTTCTCGCCACTTCAGCGTCACCTGTAGTCAGATATCCCAATTGCATGAGAAAGCGTGTTGCATCCCATCCTATAGGATATGACCGACCTGTTCAGCATAGTGGTCGAAGACAGGCAACAAAGCCTTGGCTTCAGGAGAGCCGAACGCAGGTAGCATTACTTTCCGCTGCCGTTTATGCGTTTCACCTGCCGAATCCTTCAGCTAGTATTATAATACAGCACGCCTGAAAGACAAACCCTCTGCCCATGTTAGTCCATGATCGCCCATCAGTCCTGACAGGACTCGACGTTCGGGCTGCTTGGGGAAATTATAACCGGAAGTTTGGTAGATATACTGCAGAGCTTTGGGGTCGCAGATCCATAGCATGTCAACCTGCCGATGTACTGTAAATCTCATCCGAGTACGCCGTCGCGGTGCGTCATACGTACTCCAAAAGGTGCTTTGATCCTCGCAACACCTCCGAATTCAGCTTGATACCTGAAGTCTGCCTTGCCCGCCTCTTCTTTGTGCAGCTCGGCGAGGTTTCCTGGGCCATGCCAATGTATAAGCGTGACTTCGTTCATGTTCGGGGTTATCTGACGTACCCATTAAGAACGACTCTGGTCGTGGCCCAGGTAGATCAGCCAAGACAGCCCTGTTCCGCGCCCTCAAGGCCGCGTACAGGAGACATAGCAGCGCGAAGGCGAGTACTGTGACGAGGTGATCCATGGTAGGGAGAGGCGATAGGCTCTGCTACGATCTCGAGGAGATCAATGAGTATATATATCCTTCAGATGACTTCCTGCAGACGCGAGGGGTCCCACGACATATCGGCTAGGTGTAGGCCAAGCCACGGATCGGGGGCATTGCTGCACAACAGATATGACACACGCCTCCAAATATCGGAAAGCTCGTAATATCGAGCTGTCTGGCGACTCATGCGTGATCCCATTTTAGAAATGACCTGGCAAACATAGGTGTCGAAATACCTCCCCCGGACACGTAGCCATGCTGTAGGGAGACATCTTGAACGGCTCCGCGGAGACAGAGAATTCCTTGCGATAGCTACATATCGATGTAGTTGAGCTAGATAAGGCATAGGAACATGAGAAGATGGCGGAGAAGTTGACCACGGACTCGCACCACGAGACCTTGGGTAAGTCGAAGGCTCGACGGCTCAATGAATACATCTGTGCTAGAAGTATTCGCACCACATCCTAAATTGGGAAAACGACATCAGACCTCATTACTAACCGCGATCCAGCGGCGATCCCAGCCCTCGTCAAAGCACGTACTGTCGGAGATGACCCCACTACTGGCTCAATTTGCCTAAGTGCGACGGACCGGACGCTATGGGACGCATGTCGCGTGTTGACCTGTGTAACGATCAGCGGATGGTTATTAGAACCGATGCTAGCAGCGCGGAAGTTTGTCAGTAACACCCTGCCATAGGATAACATCCAAACCGGCGTCGTTTGGGGACCGACGTTTGGTGTAGGAGGTTGGTGAAAACCACTACTACTACTCAGGCGCCCACCAAGCGCACGCTTATCCCAAATTGAACGTTTGAACGTTGCACCTTTGAACGCCGGCTCAATGCATACATGAGGCACGATGTGAGACTCGTCTACAATACGTATGTATAGACCGGAGACATGCCTCATAATATTGATGTGAAAGCGCAAAAGCGCTCTTACCCGGACCACAGCCAGCAGATTTACTGAATGCACGCTAAAGACGATGGGCAATAATACAATTCGAGCCAGTGCATACGTGACAAAGCAGCGGATGTGTACATGTGTGACAAAACCTAGAGGAAACGGGCATGCAGCGATGACGGACGTAGCTCTTACACGCGAGTAGAGGAAAGGGATATATCTAGCTATGGGATGGCACAACACCAACGGAAAGGAGATCGGTACGCGCATATAGAGGAAGGGGATGAGAAGACAGGGCCGACGGACAATCCCCAAGACATGGCAAAGCAAGGAAAGGTGCGGTATGTACGGGTTTCATGAGTATGCGCAGAGACGGAGACTGTACGTGGTGCTCGACGAGTTCAGGGACGATGGGGTGGGAGTAGCAATGGTGTGGTGTGGTGGGATGCGAGGGACACGAAAACAGTCCGAAGCGGGTGAGTAGATGGAGCGTAGGATATGAAGAACCTTGTGTACGACGGCGAGTTTGAGGAAGCAGGTGTGGCGAAGGGAAATAACGGAGGGGCACAGCCGGAGGCAGGCGACCGACGAGGAGCGAATAAGGATAGACGCGCGCGAGCGATCATCGGATGAGTCGACCATAGTCGAGCCGGCTTTCGCGCTTGGTCTCTTGATTGTCGCGTTTGGGGAAGGCGTTCCAAAATCGCAGGGTCTCGTCACCAGCGCCGGTGACAATCGTCTCGCCGTCAGGACTCATCGCCAGGTACAGTACGCGATACGTATGCCCTGTCAAAGAGGCAACCATGTCAAGTGAAGGATACTTCCAAACGCATATCTGGTGCTGAGCGGTGGTGGAGGAGAATCCATGCGTGGACACAAGCTCGTGGTAATTGAGCGACCAGGTGAGGTTACAAACCTTCAATGGGCCCACATGTTAGCAACAGTATCAGAAGCTCAGCGGTTGCAACGCTCACCTGGCTACCGGTGTCCAGCTCATTTAGCATGTTGCCGTTAAACACATTCCAAAACCGAATATGTTTGTCTGCGGTTCCTCCCCCTGTGGCCAAGACGCCAGATACGTGCGGATCCCAGGCAAGGGCCTTGACCGCAGCCGTGTGTTGATGGAACTTCCATAGCGGTGACTCGCCCGCATCTTCCCCAGCACTGCTTGCACCACCCGCACTGCTCGCCCTCGGTGCCGCGCCCGCTTGCGGTCGCTTCCCGCCACGCAAATCCCATATGCACACCTTGTTGTCATTGCCGCCACTCGCCAGGAGCGCGCTTTGCGGCCCGGCATCGCTGTTCCACCGCAGGCCACACACTTCTTGTCGGTGGCCCTGCGCGCGTTTAAACGGCTTGACGGATGGGTCACGGACATCTCGATGGTGTATCATACGGTCGCGTGAGCCAGAACTGAGGATATGCTGATTCCAAGAGAGGGCACCGATGCGCTGCGTATGCGCTTGTTGATAGGTTCGAGTGAGTTGGAGGGTGCTTGCGTCGTAAATTCGGAGCCGACCAGATAGTGTACCGACTGCGAGGGTGGAGCCCTACGGAGATGTTAGCGACGCGCGTTCAAACTATGGTTAGAGATCAGCGCACCTTTTGTACCCATGATACCGAGCTAATAGTGTCGTTCGAATCCGATAGGTCGCAAAGCTTCGACACCTGTGCCGTGTGCGCTGTCCAAAGATACACACACGACCCTAACCCCACACCCAGGACGTTTGTGCTTGACCAATCAACCAGGTTCAGATAGAAGTCGTCCGCAAGTTCTGGCGCATCCAGAACGCGGTACGGAGTCTTGCACACGCTCCGGAGCTGTCGCCGAGGGCTTTCCAGGAGCTGCCGGCTTTCTGCGCGCACAGGGCTGATTGAGTAAGCCTCGTCGACGGGCGTATCCAGTCGTCGCGTCGGTGTGGCCGGATTCGAACGGGAGGGTGAGTTGTAGTTGAACAGTCGCCGGCGGGTTGGCGTAGACGGCAGAGGCGCGTTTGTGGCCGGCCGTGTAGGGGACGAAGAACGCACGGGTGACGAC
Source organism: Fomitopsis serialis (assembly GCF_022376445.1). Taxonomy (NCBI): domain Eukaryota; kingdom Fungi; phylum Basidiomycota; class Agaricomycetes; order Polyporales; family Fomitopsidaceae; genus Fomitopsis; species Fomitopsis serialis. The sequence goes on from NW_025955016.1 coordinate 138,970, forward strand.
GGAGTAACCTCCGTGTGAAGGATGGACGTGAAGATCGCGTTGGCCTGCTCTTTGAGCGCGTCGGACTCCGTCGGTATGATGCGGTTCTTTGACGGTGTCGCTGTCGGGGACTCGTCCATGAGGTGGTACGATGTGCGCATGTCCCCCGCGTCGCGCGATGGCACGAACCGGTCGCCGTAGTCGTGTCCTCTTGAAGGTCCGGGCGCGTCCGCCGGTGACTCGAACACGCCACTGTCGCTCGTCGTCGGGCGCGAATCGAGCGAGGGCGTTGACCCAGGCACCGCCGCAGATCCAAAGATTTGGTTGACACGAGGACGGTTCCGTCGGTGAGCGTCCTCGTCGTTCTGTGCGGCGCGTAGGCGTTTGCCAAAGGGTGAGTTCTGGAGACCGGACATGGTTGCTGCGCGTGTCGTGTTGATCCTGTCGACTGGCAGAGTAGAAATGGGAGTGAGAGAGGGTCGATACACAACGTAGATGAGTTAGAAATCAGTCGAGACCTAGCATTTGAGTGTCGCTGAGCGGCGAGCAGATGGTGGTTGTGGGTCAAGTTATAACGACGCGTTCAAACGCGAACCCACCGCGTATACTCTCGGGGTCCCGTTCATCCGGGTTCGAACCATTGTTCGTCTCTCGAATATGACGACGCTAACATTCCCTCCAACTGATACAGCATCAGCAAAAAAAGCAGCAAAGGTGAGTATATTAGGTGCCAAACAAAATTACTTCTGAACACCCAGGGCCAGTGTTACGAATCAAGCACGATTTGGAGGGTGGTAAGCAAATGTTAACTGGCACGCATGGGCCACAGCGGTGGCCCATACAGGACCCCGAACACCCCATTGTGGCCGGAGCCACACGCTATAAGTTCGCCACCGTGACGTTCGTAGTTGAGAACTTGAATGGACCAAACACAAGGAACTCACCAAATCATCATGAGAAGCCAGAAGTTCCAGTGATAGCAGGATAGAATGGGCCAGTCTCGCCATAATGAAGAACATACACCGCATAAGTACGATATGTAACTTGTTCAACGTACTCTTGGTTCGACTCGGAAGACGAAGAAACGCACGTGATGTATTTGTGGGTCGGTCAGTCGAGTACCACGGTCCTGATGTAAACACATGGTAAGTGAATGTGCAGGTAGTGACGAGATATAGGAATCTACTCGTGTAATTCTTGAGGAAAACCACTGAGAGCTAGGCGAGCAGTACCTGCTCGAGGCAGTGGCCGAATAGCTAGGGTGGCTGAGATCCCGGCCCGATACTGCTTGACAATTGAAAGCGTTAGCGATATGTATGCTGCCTCAGCATAAAACATCGCATAGCAGAAGGTGCCCGCAGGCGTAGGGTTGATAGCCACCTTGGTAGTTTAGTTTGGAGGGCCACAGTACACATCTTTACCATAGTTCAACTTACCAACCAGACAACGTTCGGCATTTTGCGATAAACATCGGCGGAGTTTGATTTGCCACCTTGTTCTGCGACCGTCATCGTGCGCACGGCCCATGGACCGAGGATGAACGTACGTACATCGCGCTTCGTTAGCCATCCATCCAGTATTATCGCGTCTGACCACTTCTTACCTCAGAACCTTCTCAGAACTCTGACGGAAAGTCAGGTCAAGACAGCGCAACAGCACACAGATCTCAAGTTACTATTAAGCGCCGTTAAGGAGACTCGCGTGAGTGCGCTTCTTGGATGTGGCTGAAATGTCTAACTTCGTTGCAGAGGCAGTCTCATGATGCTGCGAAATACGCTGATGCATTCTATGACTCACTGGAGGGCCTCTTACATGACCTCCGCACGGTAACAATGGTGAGTGCGTAACACTGTGATCAGGATATGTTTGTACCGCGTCTTTGTGGTGGCCACACCGGCCCGAGCGCCCTGGTGGACGATCGCATCCTGGAGCCCCGCCATTAGACAGGAATGTCTGGACCTCAGAATTCTGCCTGGTTCGGACATGGCCCGTTTCACCACGCGAGGACAGCCTGGATATCCGTGTCCTCAGTCGTCTTACAGGCATCAGCATTGGCCGTGCCCGTTCCCTTAGCTGAGTGTGGGCGGACGGGCACCAAAGCCTTGCTCATACATTCACAGCCATCAGCATGGTTCAATACCCAAATGAGGTTTTTGTTAGGATGACTAGGTCTGCTTCATCTCACTCCTACTGCGAGTGCTATCGCTATGCTGGGGCCAGTGAAGTCCAACTTCTACTGCTTGGCTGTGACCGTGCAGACAAGGCAGAGTCACTGTAGCCCAGCAGGATGATTAGCGAAGATGGACACCGTCTCCCGCTGTACGTAAAGTACAAGCAACCCTACATATAGGGCGAGTGCCGTTGGCGCATTCGCAGAGAAGGCCTGGGCTGGTGTCCTCTGGCCGTTGACCAAATCAACGAAACATCTGGATCACAGTCACCTGTAGTAAGTCGAAGATCCGGAGCTGGTTGATCCAAGTGCCTTGCTGCATGACGCCAGTGTGATACCACGCACTTATGGCATATAGAATCTGTCGATGTGGCTGAGTCCGTATATCACAGCGAGCCGATGACGGGACTCTATGAGAGGATAGACGAGCGTTCAGGCTACTCCGACACAGTGCAGCCCGTTCTTCTACTTGATTCTGCAGATCAAGTAGTCGCTCACATCGGCTGGGTCCGACCGCTGTCCACAAGTATGTACCGCTGTGCGGTGTACACCTTGCAGGCGTTCTGACCTGTTTATGTTTTCGTCGTCTCGCCATTGGTTGCATGCACTACACACTGTACTTGGTGCTGATATGTTTGCTCTACAGGATAACAGGGATGCGGAAGCATTCCTGAAGCCGGTCTCGAAGACCGATGTTCCTGACTATTATGAGGGTTCGTTGTCCGATATGACTCCTTCGCCCCAAAGCTTACTCCAACACAGTCATCTCCAACCCTATGGACTTGCAGACCATGCTCAAGAAGGCGAAGCAGAAGCAGTACAAGTCGAAGCGGGAGTTCAAGGACGACCTTGATCTCATCTGGTCTAACTGCTTTACGTACAATGCTCAGCCGGTCCGAATATTACTCGCGGTCAAATGTCACTCTTGTGCTGACTGCTTACAGGACCACCCTCTGCGGATGTGCGTCATGCGGTTAAAGGTCAAGGCCGAGAAGTTGCTCAAGAACATCACAGACTGGAAGGAGCGCGCAGATCCCGTCATCCCGTCAGACATTGCAGCCATCCTCATCGCGCCCCGGACAAACGGCGTCACTCTCAACGGTCATGCACGCGTCCACTCCCCTGTTTTGGCGAAGTCGCCGAGTCCCGGTAAGGCCATCCCCATAGCACAGCCGAGCAGCAAGAAGCCTCGTCACGATGGCTCCTTCGCCGACTCACCCGCGATTGTTCGGAGCGCAGAAGGCATGGCGGCGTTCGTGCGGTTGGACCAAGAGCTGGAGTGGTGGACGAACACTGCGCATCCTACCAATATCGTGAACGATGAGACTCAACACCTTGAGCAACGCTTGAGACGATACAAACCCGTCTCGGACGACGAACTTGATATCGATAGCTTGTCTCTGCATACCATGGACAGCGGTGTCGGAGAGAAGCGCAAATTGTAAGCTCTACCATCAATATGTGGTTCACGCGCTTATACCGGCTTTGCAGGAATGGTTTTCTTGACGATCGACCACGCAAACGTGCACGCATGTTGCCAACTGCGGACAAGGATCCGGTCGAACTCTGGTGGGACGCGATGCAGTCTGAGGAATTGCTCGCGAACGGTCTCCCAACACTTCTGTACCGTTCATCAGAGGACGTCCCTGGTGCTGGGCCGCCCAAGCAAATCAAGGACCCACCACGGCAAGGAACGCAGCGGGGCAAGAAGAAGAAAACGACGCCACGCACAGACACTTTGCTATACCACATGAACAACAACATCCGTACCCTTCGCCGGGTCCGGACCACGCACGCAAAGTTCGCTGCTCTCAACCTCAACCAGAACACGGAAGAGGGTGGCGGGCCTGTGGTGCCACCGATCGAACCTATCTCAGAGGACGTGGAGGACGTGTTGGATGAACGGCCATGGAAACCTAATGGCTCGGGTATAGAAATAGGGGAGGAACATGCAAACGATTGTCTGCACTGGATGGGTGGCAAGGTCTTGGAACATGTCGGCTTCCAAGGTTTGTGCATGGTTCGTGGTGGTAAAACGACCCTTCTGACGGAGCAACCCTAGGAACATCCAAGGCTGCGCTTGATGTCCTGGCTGGCGTCGCTTCAGAGTATCTTCTCAACGTCGGGCGGACGATACGTTTTATGTGCGACAAGTATGCGAAGAAGATGACGCCTGAGGTGAGTGCGTGCTAACCCAGGGTAAGCAAACGACTGATTTTCTACAGGAAATCATCCTACACACCCTTTTCGAAAGTGGAACGACTCGCATCTACGAGCTCGATCGCTACGTCAAGGACGACGTCGTTCGATATGGCGGACGGCTGGCTGAGCTCGAGAAAAAGCTGGCCAACGCTTATCGAGACGCGGTCAGTGGCTAAATTGATCTTGACCGGAAGCTGTATTCTGAGTGTCTATACACAGACCACCGAGGAAGCCTGGGATGACGACGCCCTATTCCAGAACACCGAAGGCGAGGAGGAAGATGGCCAATTCGTCATGTAAGTTCACCGTTCTCCAATGGTTAAGACACAGAGCCTGACTTCAGCCGTAGGGGCAACTTCGCCGATTCTTTTGGAGAAGATTTCCTTGGTCTTCGGGAGCTGGGTATCGCTGCAGAATTTGGTCTGCAGAGCCTGACAGTCCCCAAGAAGCTGCTGAAGGGCAAGAAGCAGGGACATGCGGAGGGGCCATCTGCGTATGTCGTTCATGTGTGCTCACTGAGCTGCTCTCATTATGTCTATGCAGTGCCAAACCTACAGAGCCTCCTCCCCCGTTTCCCCCGCCTCCCCCATTCATACCATTGGACTCCAGAACGGTCGAGAAACAGATCGGCCTGCTCAAGCCCTTTTACTCCGAGCGGATCTCCACCCTGTCTGCGTCTGCGGCGCAACATCCACCGCCTGGTGCGGCCTCCGTACCTCCCCAAACCTCCGGTTTCCCACCACCTATGCCACCTGGTTATGCTCAGCCTATACCCACAGAGTCTGATACCCCATCCGTCGTACTTCCCGACGATGCACCCAGCCCATCGCATACCAAGATCGGACCACTCGGTCAGGTCATGAAGAACGCGCCTTCAGCAGCAGCCTCCAAGAAGAAGAAAGCGAAACCTCCTGTTGCCCCGACCGGGATGATGCCTGCACCATCAGAGGGAGAGCCGCAACAAGAGTTTGCCGCGGCCACCCCGGGTATGGAGTCCGCCAATAAGAGAGGCCAATCTTCTGGCGGCAGTCCTGCTAAGAAGAAGCCGGCCAATGGCTCAGGTGCATTCCCTGCAGTCATTATGGCGAACGCATGAGCGTCCGGGCGCTGTTGTCGCCTCGCAGTAGGGTATTTATCAATTTGTATCACTTAGGACACTTTTTCTATCTGGATATCATGTAATCTGTAACACAGCTTGCGATTGTTGCACAGTCAGGGGAAAGCACAGCTTCGCAGCCATGACAGTACTCGAGCTACGGGATTTACTGGTACGTTCACGCTAAAGTTAATATTTATACATTGCTAGAACAGTGTGGTACACGGGTCATTTTACGATAGTCAGCAAAGACATGGCAGTAACACTAAACTCTAGGGGAGCTTTGGAAGGAAGTGAAGATGGGCAACCGCTCCGTGAGGGTACACTCACACAGATTGGTGTTAAGAATCCGTCAAACCTTCCGGACAACACCAACACACAGAACGCTTCAGCGTCCGGAGTCTTCGTGCAACGAGCGAGATGCGATAGCCTGAAGAGACAGTGCACCACACATCAAGTCTGATCGGCGAGCGCAGAAGCATTGATAGGGGACTGTGTGGATGTTGAGGGTCGCCGCAGCCAAAAGCCGGAAGCACCTAAGGGCTAGGGAAGTCCCTTCATGCCTGGAGGGAGCACTCGCAGTGCCGGTAAGCGCATGGACTCCCGAAAACCCGGCCTATTCACGGCCCTGGTGCTAGGAGTAGCCTGACGGTAGGGGTAGCGCCGGATCAGTGGTTTCACTGGGCCTCAGCAGATGATGCACCCCGAATCGTGCTTCTTGAGACTGGCCTCCAACCTGATATTGAGTGAACCGTCCGGTTGGACGTAAGGGCCGTCTCTGCATACACAGGAGATGTCATCAGTGGTAGGCCTAGGATCGTGCAGAGATAATAAACGTACGATGAAAGGCAGTCGATGGCGAATGCCTCTTTGAACGACGCGCTCACTGAGTTCAGGCGGGGAGGCGCCATCAGCTGGTGACCGGACTTAAGACGTAGCCAGTTGGCGTCGTTGCCTTCGGATCGAGTGGCCGCGCTGTCCTTCGTGCATACTATGAACCCAGAGTCGACCCAAGCAGGTTGACTACCCTCGAGTAGCGAGATCGTAGCAACCCATGCTCCCGGCTTTGCGCCATGCCGCATTTTGCGGGCATTCTCGGCCGACGCGACATACACCTGAAGACCCCAGAGTCTACCTGCAAACAGAATTTAGTCAACACTGACTCAATGTATGGTCGCAGTAACGGGCTCACCTCGGGCAATGAATTCGAGGCCAACATGCTTGAGCACGCGCATACGCTTCTGGAACATGAGGATGCGGAAGTGGCCGACGAACATGTCGTTCTCTCCGGGGAGCTCCTCCACGAAGACCTCATCTTCGGGCACCGCGCCGCTGAAGAGCACCTCGGCAGCACCAAAGAGCGGCGTCATGGCGCGCGAGCGCCGGATCCACTGGAACAGCTCTTGGTCAGGATTCTCGAGGCACGCGAGTCGTATGTCGGCGAGTGCGGTCTCGGTGAGCGGAGCAGCGCACGAGAGGAATGTCGCGAGCAGCTCATGAGTGAAGGTAGTCTGCGGACCAGGGCCGCACTTGACCACCGCCCAGTAGATCGGAGTGTGGCCCTCAATAGAGGGCTCCTGCAGCAAGGCAGCCAGCGAAAGGCCATACACGCGACACGCATCAGTGCACCCTTTCAGGACGAACTCTACGGATTGCTCCACGGCGAATTGTCTCGTTAGAAGATCACGGAGGAAGCTGGACATGATCTCCGAGGCATCCAGCGTCACTGAGGTCACGCCGTTGGCCGACTTGATCGACCCGCGTTTGTCGCTCTTGTCGAACAATGGAGCGGACGAGAGACGGATCGTGCTGTAGGGACGGGAGATCCGGTGGTCACCCTCTCGGTTCACAGACGAAGGGAGACTGAGTTCGCTGCGTGCGGGCCGGCTGGACGGTCGCTGCGGCAACGACGGTGTTACATCGCCGTCGGAAGAGCGATATCTGAGCGAAGGCCGGGAGACCGGAGGGGACAGAGAGGGAGGGGATGTTGTATCCTCCTTGACGACGCCGACGTCAGTGGCAGTAAGCTCCGCGGAGACATAGTCGGCGTTCGGAGAGTACGGGTTGTAGGACGTAGATGCGGTCGGTTCGTACGCTGGAGGGGCGTCTTCGACCGGGACTGAGGGCAGGTCCTTGCTCAGGTGTTTGACGTTGATCAGGAGCATTGCGGACGCACTGCTGGTGCGTATGGAGGACTAGGACTGGGACTGCGGCTGAAGGACTGCAGGTCAGTCCTAGATCCATGCGTACTGAATCGTGCATATGTACTCAATGTCTGGGGCCGGCATAGCTGCGCACAGCCTTCATCAGCATGCTGTCAGCCACTATAGCTGGTCAGCAGGATAAGCTTGAGTGAACATAGACGCGGGATAGACGTACCTGGGTGATGCCACGCACGCTTCTACGTGTGCATGTCTATCGAGGCAGTGCAGATCGCAGTTCGATAGCAGTGCGAATCGTATAAATTAGTGGTCATTGCTACATATCATCACCCGGAAGCGACGCCATCCATATGTACCGACGTCCAATAGACCCGTGTCCGCATGAACGTCCAGCGCTTGGAAGAACGAGGAAGGCGGAAGGAGGCGGCGAGCACTATCCGGGTGTAAGTACCTGCTCGAGAATGCGCAGCGTACCTTCCTGAACTGGTAACCGGAACCTGGCGCACTTTCTCGATATGACTCTGAGTCTCCCATACGTCCATTTGATGTCATGCATGCGCAGTCATCAATGTCGTACCAGCACGTCACTCGTGCTGAAACCCTCCAGAACGTCAATGTAAGCAGATGTGAGCAATAACCTTGACAGAGGACACACCGATGTATGCGAAACCGGCGCAGCGACGGTGAAAGCTCAAATTGTTCACATGACAGGCGAAGACTGCGGAACAATGATGTTGTAAGCGCGTCCCGACGTCCTACTCGTACACATACACGCCGAAGAAGTCCCAGATGAAGAAGTCTATGGTACAGGTATGAACACAACTGAAAAGAAAACGGAATGTCAGGACACGGCGACTGATTATGCAGGGGGGAAGGCCTCACCATAATCCTAAGAGAGCGCGACGAAGAGGTCCGGAAAGAGGTGACAGGAGAATACAAAGGAAGGGCATCTAACATATGACGCATTCTAGCCCAGGCTTGCCCAAACGCGCCTCTAGCGTAGCGTCCAACGAGCCGTCACTGCCGATGTACGGACTTCCACTGCGACTCTATCAACACCAAGCTCCCACTCAGTCATGATGATTCACACTCACTCGTACTGCAGACGGTCGGCGAAGGAGTTCTTCTTGAAGGATGCAGCAATGAAGTTCTCGTATGTGTCCGGCGCCAGGTCCTCCGCGCTCTTGAGCCGCACCTCAATCGGCGGCCTGCGCTCCGGGACCCTCGCGCTTCGCAGGGGCGACTGCCCTGGCTGGCTCGAGGAAGCAGCGTCAGAGGAGTGCGTGGACACGTCCTGGATGACCAGACGCGAGTCGATCGCGGTGGGCGCGCTGTGCTCGAGCAGTGAGAGCGTGACGACCCAACTGCCAGGCTCTGCAATCGGGCGGAGCTTGTAGTTGTCCGCGGAGGCGATGAGGAATCTGAACGACCACAGCCTGCCTGTTAAGGTTGTGAGGACGGCTGTGGCAGGACCATGGCGCGGTATACTCACCTCGCGCGATGAACTCCAGACTGATGTGCTTCGAGACCCGCAGGCGCTGCTGGAACATCGGGATGCGGAAGCGCACGGCGAACGCGTCCTCCGACGCGATGTCCTCCACGTAGATCTCGTCGCGTGCGCACGACGGGCTGAGCAGCATGTCGTCCTTCCCGCTCAAGGGCGCGAACGAGGGCGACTGCCGCAGCTGTTGGAAGAGGGCCTGGTCTGCCTTCTGCAGGCATGCGAGCCGGATTTCAGAGAGGGCAACGGGTAAGAGCGGCGCGCCGAATGTGAGGAAGGCCCCAAGGACGTCGGTCGGCGAGTCGGTACTCAGCTCGACGCCCTTGCGACGCTTGATGACTGCCCAGTACATGGCAGAGTGACCCTCGACGCAGCGGTCCTGGAGGATCGAAGAGAGCGAGAGACGATAAGCATGGCACACGTCGTCGCAGCTGGATAGAATGGATCGCGCAGGAGGCCCAGTATCCCCTCGCTTAATGAGCTCCCTTATGAGCCCGAGTACAGTCGCCCTAACCTCTGCTGCTGCGCGAGTACGTGCGGGGGAAGGTATCCACGCCCATATTCCTTCCGCACCCTTGCTGGGCGACGTGGGCGACTTCGACGAGACTGCCGAGGCCGGGGAAGTCGCCAGAAACGTGGAGGCGGATGGCGTACCAGGACTTAGTGCTGACTCTGTCTTCTCGTTCTTCACAGCCGGAGCGTCCGCCTGTGGTGGCAGGTCGTCGTACGCCGGAGGAGCATCGGGCGGCAGCTCGTCGTCGATCAAGGAAGGGGGGGAGGGGAGGATCATGGTACGCCTTGGCCGTACGTGTTCGGCGCGGAGAGGTAAGTACCTGACGAGAGGAGTACGTGGCGGTCAAATGAACAGACTAGTACACGCTGCGCAACACAAGGTCACTTACGGAAAGGGGCTGCGGTCAAGCAATCGCAGATAGACGCGGCTCCGAGGGCTGTGCGGGAGTCATCCGTCCCCATGCTTCAGCTTCTACAGCTTCAGCCTCAGTTGTCGATATGATCGTGTAGTTGGTCCTACGGGCTGTGTTTCCGGACAGTAGTAAGTAGCCAGCGGAGAGGAATAGACCAATGCACGCACGTAAGTACCCCATATTATTCACTTGCGGTCGTCCTATCATCAGATGCACACGCACTCGCGGGGACATGGTCGACCAGGGAAATCAGTGTAAGAGCCCGTTTGCGAGAGTAATGCGTTGTTGCTCGACGTTAGAGCATGAGGTCGAGAGTACAGGGTCGGAAGTCGCATGCATCACAGTTGATAATAGTAAACATTACTGTGAAGTATCGTAACCTGGTAAGTAACCTTCTCTTATACCACCTCTTGTGCCGTCATCGATTCATCCCTCAATCAAGTTCTTTTCACTGACAAGCTACAAATCAAGCTCGTTGCCCCCGTGTCGATACCGGTATGACACGAAGTTTCTAAGTAACATGCGAAGCCGACCTCGTTCAAACCCCAACTTGAACCGGGCCGATCCCAAACAGCCTAATCCAGCCTCCATGCACGAACTCGTAAGCAGGCACTTGGAGATGTAGATATCCGGGTTCGGAATAGTATGTTGATCTATCAGGTAAGGAAACATTCGCGGTGTCCGTGCGCAGGCGTAGATAGTGATGCGATATCTGAGTATCTGAGGCGGACGTTGTGCGGTTTGCAGCAACTTGAAGCTCTAGGGACGGATCCGGTGACGTGCACAGTCAGTGAAGCCTAAGGAAAATCGTGAGCATATGTTCCATCCGATCGTTCAGCCACGGAACGAATGCCAATCGTGACGGGCAGAAATATTACTCACCTGGGTTCCATCGTTGATTTATGACATCCAGCCATGGACCTCGACACCCATGACCTTCGGGAGTCGTCGCCATACTTCTTCTTGCTCGCCAATAGCTCTCCCTTGTACCATTTCATAGCAGCAACCACAGAGCGACTTGCAGGATTGGCTTGTCAGGATGTATGGTACCCAATCACCAAGACTTGAGCAAATATCCAAACCAGCCCGGTGATTCACCAGACGTTGGAAAAGACCCAGGATATGCGCAGTGCAGGACTCCTGAGATAGACATGAGATATGGGCGACAGGGGTGAATATCCGGGCAGCAGAGACCACGTTGTCGTAGGCGAGTGTCTTCCGCGCTTCGAGACACTTCATGACGTCCCCTGGTGCGAGCCGCTCAACCGTGCCGTTCTCTTGCATGACCCCGTTCATGATGTCCTGGATTTCGAGTTGGCAGCACATATATAGGGCTACGGGAAGCATGCTTGTTGTCTCCGTAAGACGAGCGATGTTCACCGCGGCGACTGCATCCTTCCGGTCGAAGGTCATGAGGTGGGTGTGCATGTTTTCATCAGCTCTAATCCAGATGTACAGATTGTCGCTGAAGCAGGACTGCACGCGACACAGAGCGTCGTCTAGCATATCCTTGATTCCATACTTGTGAGCGAGGCGAGCAAGAGCTACAACCGTAGTACATGGGAGCGTTTCGTTGTGTCGATTGTATCTGCCACGGCGTTCGTCAGAAACCATGGCTCTTCACAGTGGGTCACAGAAGCAGAAGTCAGGAATGCGAACGCACTTCTTGTCCACGAAGAGGTCGCGCAGAAAGTGACGCAATTCGTCTGGATGGTCCGTAAGATGTATGACCGGGCAGCCATCGAGTTGTTCCACAGACTCCGGCTGCGGGACAGAAAACATGTCGGCGAAGATTTCAGAGTGCAATGCCAGAAGCCCTCGGTAGACGCGAAAGGCAACACCGCCAGCCAGCAACATGATGTTCCCGTCATCGAACCAAACAACTTGATCCCGCTTGATATCTTCCGATGTTGGTCTGGGTGTGTCTCCGTCCTCCGACGCGTCTGCGCGCGCGCGTTTCAACCGCGGACCGCAAGCGCTCTCTTGCATGAAGGTACCGTGAAGGTATGATGACCTCGCCTGGTGTATTAGTTTGGACTCTTCAAAGTCCAAATATCATGATGTGAGAGTCTTACTTACTATACTTTTAGACCAATCCCGATCTCAAGCTTGCGAGCACAATAGTCTCCGTTGCTGACCAAAATACGAGCACAAGTGTTCGAATTCGCGATGCTCAATTTGGTAAGTGGGTCAATGAGTACGACTTTACCACGATCTCGTGATGCGATGTATTCGGCTACACGGACCAGACTCAAGTCACTGACACTCAACGCCTTGGACGCGTCGGGTTGAACTTCGTTCGTCAGTGATTCCTTGGGTCTGCGTGTTGATCAGTCTGAAGGTGACTCGTTCGTCGAGGTCAGTGATAATCCATTATCAAGCTGGAATCCTCATGCTTATTCCAGTAATTGACGCATGCATTGAAGTAGTGTCTCGGCGCTGGCCTGTACGACGGCATACCTACACTAATTCCCAGCGGGGAAGCATTCATTGAAGTTCCATGGTGCATCGGGCCCTTACCATTCCGGAGCTCATTCACTTGATAGTCAATAACGTGCCACTGGGCGACGACGGCTGGCCGAGTTCTGACTGGCGGAGTCCTGACCTACCGACACTCCAGGCGTTGGCGCTCACATGCCGCGCTTTCCATGAACCTGCCCTGGACGTTCTATGGTCTCTTCAGGAGGGCTTGAGCCATCTTGTCGAATGTTTGCCGACAGACTTGTGGACGATATTAGATGATCGTCATGGGACTCTAGTGAGTCGGTGGTTATTCTGCATCTTCGAAGACTGACTGAGCTCCCGTTTGTATCCAGACGCTCAACGAGCCAACGAGGCCCACGACACATCAGGACTGGGAACGCCTGGAGTTCTATGCTCGGCGTGTGCGGTCATTACGGTATGGCCCACGGAAGTCTCCACTCAATCCATACCTGAGGATGTCTCGTGTTCTCTCGGGGAAGCTCTTTCGCTGGCTTTTATCGTCGAGCCCTTCCCACCACTTGCTTCCCAGACTGCGATTCCTCGAGTGGTATGGCTCGGACATCCCGTTCGATTATGTCGACTCCGCACATATGCTCTTCGGTCCACAGCTCTATATGCTGGACATTGGGTCGTGTCTTCAGATGTTGGTGCACCTTCATCGACGTTCACCCGACATTCAGGACCTCCATATTCATCCGGACGGAAACGGAGGCCCAGACTCGGACCATCAACCTATTCCTCGCGATATCCTTACTTCGTTGACACCCCTTAGGTCTCTCACTCTGGAGTCGTTCTCACCTTTCGACATCGACGTCCTCGCTGGATTATCGACACTACCGCACCTCACGGAGGTGAAAATTGTGATTGCGACGATCACGCGGCAAGACAAACGCAGTCTCTTGGAGACGGACTATCCCGCTGCCCAGAGCCTCGAGTTCCGTGCTCTGAAGAGTATCACTCTGGTGCTCTCGTTCATGACAGAGCTCAGTACGATCCTATCGGTCTGTCGCTTCCCCCGACTGCGGCGACTAAACCTGACATCGTTTTGGGGCTCCGAACCACACGCATTCGATGAAATGCTTCAAGTGATCCATGACTGCTGTTCTCATGGTGTGCTGGAGACGATCCAGATACACACCGTGCCTGGTCAACTCACACATCTCGAGGAGGGAATACAAGTTATCACCGCGACGTCTTTGAGTCGCCTATGCGCTTTCCGTCGTATGCGCAAGATCTGGCTTCTCACGGAGATGTACATCGCCCTCGACGATTATCTCCTCGAGGAGATGGCCATGGCATGGCCCTGTTTGGAGTCCCTGCGGTTCCAGAGCATGGCCGAGGATTCCTGGTTAATCCAGAACGCGGCGACACTGGAGGGTTTAGTGCCACTCGCCAGGTACTGCCCCTCGCTGAAGTCGCTCACGATCGACGTGGATCCATCCGACACCTTCATCTCGCCTCACGCGGAACCGGGTGGGGGTCATTGCAATCGAGTCCTCCGATCCATCGACTTCAAGCAGCCATTTGCAACGGATATATATAACGTCGCTGAAATTGGGGCGTTCTTATATGCAATTTTTCCGAACCTTCAGGCGATCAACGAGTACGACAGCACAATGACAAGCGATTGTTGGAGGCTGGTGGAGAACACGGTCCATGTATTGCGGAAAGTTTCACAGTGGCCAAGGAATGCTGGTGAGTCGTAGAAGACTGGAGATGTACATATACCCGTGGTCGTAGTGCAGTAAGAATGCCGGTGCTACTCAGAGCCTCCATTATGACAATAAGTACAAGAATTGCAACCAGTCTTGCCACATTGAACTTTGCGGGAAGTACGTGATCACAGGCGAAGACATTGAGTGCCAGACAGTCGCAGTCAGATACCAGTGAGGTGCTGTATCCAGGACCTGGTGTGGGATATATGGCGAGGTACCGATATCGCGTATGATACGTATACTTTGTTGGCATTTGTCCGCGCCGCATTGCGATGATGGGTCGAAAATCTTCAAGGTATTGGAGATCGCTTTCTGCAGTATTGCTTGGCGGGCATTGACGCACTTCACAATGTCCGATGGACACAGGCACTCGAGTGACCCGTCGATCCGAGGGGCGCCATGGAGGAGGGTTTCCGCGTCGAGGGTGCAGCAAGAATACAGAGCGACGGGAAGCATAGAGTCGGTTCCGGTGAGTCGCGCGATGTTAACAGCAGCAATGGCATCGGTATCGCGATACTTCATGACTGTACTGCCACCACGCCGTGATGCCTCCCAGGCTGTCTGCTCGGTGCAAAAACATGATTTCATTCTCTTGAGCTGGGCGTCGCGTATACTACTTCAATTTCAATTTGCATGATTAAAAATGTACAGAATCCCCTCAGTCGTATCAGCACGAGAACTTCTGGGCATAGAACGCTGTTGCGATTGAAGCACATGCGCAATGAACACCAGCCGGTCGAATGGACTGAAAGCGGAAAACGGTGGATGATCCTTGAGACGAACGGAAATCGGGTGAGTGGTCAGTACATCAAAGTCTCACTGGCCAAGTCTTCAAAGTGCGGACTACTGGGGCACTCACTCTTCAGGTCAGCTCTCAGCCCTCTGGCTCTGCTAATCCCAGGAATTGTAGAAACTCACCCCGAACCTTTTTGCGCAGCTGCCGCTCCAATGCCTCCCCAAGGAGTTTCGCGCACCTGCAACGCAAGTGTTCCTCCCGTTGCAAAGCGACCATTAAGTCGTGATACACTGTATCGTAGACTCTGTGTGGGCATTTCGGCGAGGTACCGATCTCGCGTATGATACCGTATACGGATGCTTGGTTGGCATTCATTCGCGCGGCATTGCAATGATGGATTAGGGAGGTTGCAAATCTCCGGAGTCTTGGAGATCACTTTCTTGACACACTTCACGATGTCCGACAGACTCAGACACTAAAGTGGTCCGTCGACCCGAGAAGCGCCAGCGACTGGAGGAGGGTTTCGCATCGAGGGCGCAGCAAGAACACAGCGACAGATATCACAGAGTCGATCCGGTGAGTCGCGTGATGATGACAGTAGCAATCGCATCGGTGTCGCGCTACTTCAAGATGTTACTGCCGCCATGTCGTGATGCTTCCCAGGCTGTCCGCTCGGTGCAGAGACACAACTGCATTCTCTTCAGCGGACGTCGCGTGTAATCGTATTTGATGCTTGTGAGATAGTCGGAAGACAACGCGAAATCGAAGCGTTCGTCAGGGCAGTAGACACTGTCAAGATACCCCGTCAGCATATGCATGTTCACTAGTACATGATATGCCTGACCTTTGTCCGAAAAGCACGCAGACGATGGCGCGGCTTTTCGGAATGGTCCATAAGGTGGACGACACGGTATTCATCCATTGTCTCTCCAGACGTCGGCTGAGGGATCGTGAACAGGTCGCAAAACACCTCAGAGTTGTGAGCCGGTACTTAGCTCCCGGTATCCCATAAAGGCACGTACCTGCCTCGCATGATTCCTCGTCGCGTGTGAGCGCAGAGGTCTGCGTTCCTGCACTACAACGTCTATGGTTGCACACGACACGGCTGAGAATGGTTCAGCCGCAAGAGGTCGTTGGGTCGCGGTCGGCGTACAATAGGTAAGTTACATCTCATTCTCGACCAGCACAGTGCTACCCATGTATGTCGTGGTGTCCTGGGCGTCTCAGGACCATTATGGAGACGCACTTCTACGAGCTGGATCGCGAACTAGAACGATTAAGCAATCAAGTTCAAGGTCTTCGAGAGCGAAGTCCATGCTGCTAAGCGTAACTCGCGCGCGTGCTCCAGTATGGCTGCCTGGCAGTTAGGGCAGAGGGAATGGTAGCTACCTGACAACTCCTTGTTGCGAAAGTAAGGGTCCCAGTCCGCGAGGTATGCGTAGTCCTCTACTCCGTCGGTGTCGAAGGTTATATGAGTGTCGGCAAGGTTCCTCCGCATCAACTCGCAGTCGGAGTGCCTCGTGCACCCGTGCGGGGTAGTCGTAAAGAGGGTGTATGCGGAGACGATGTTGTCATGGAGGAGGGTTCTCCGTGCGTTGAGACACCTTAGCATGTCTTCCTGCGTTAGCCGCTCGGTTGTGCCGTCTTCCCGCGTGACGCCGTTCACTATCTCCTCAGTATCGAGTTGGCAACACGTATATAGGGCGGAAGGCAACATCGAATACGTGTCCGTAAGTCGCGCGATGCTGACGGCGGCGATGGCGTCTGTGTCGACGTACGACATGGAGGCACTGCCCATGCCAACGTCGGCTTCCGACCAGACATCGAGGTCATCGCTGAAGCAGGACTTCATGCGTTCGAGCGCGTCGTCCCGCAAGTGCTCCATGCCATACTTGTGCGCGAGGCGGACGATAGACGCGACAACGGTGAATGGCAATTGCTCGTCATGCCGATAAAACCTGGAATACACTGATCAGGGATGCCGTCGCATTACACGCGATGCAAACATACCTTTGACCGACGAATAAAGCACGAAGAAGATGCCGCAAGTCGTCTGGCCTGTCTTCGAGTTGAATGACTGGACACCCATCGAATGTATCCGCGATCACGGGCTGCGGGACAGAGAATAGTCCGTCGAACACTTCGGAGTTTTGGGACAGAGTGCCTTGGTAGACGCGAAACGCTACACCGCCGGCTTGTAGGACGACGTTGCCATCCCTGAACCAGAACTGTTCGTCGCGTGTCGCCTCCTGTTCAACAGACATGTGGTCTGCCGCGTTCTCGGTGTTCCGCGATCCTGAAAGCGAATGTTCGAGAGTATCCTGCATGAGTGCCCCGTGCCAGTGATACAAGCGTCGGATCGCCGAGACACGAAGTGCAAGCTGACGTTCGCAGGGTGTTGAAGGTGCCCGTCGCGACTGTCGCGACTCCGGCGTGATGTCGAGGAGCAACAGTTAGTAGATCTCGATCTCTGATCATGATCTGACCGGGGGCCTGGTCCGGGGCTCTCCTCCGGAGCCACTGAGCCTTGAATTGACCGCGACAGCGAGCTCAAGCTGAAGGCAACATACCGCTAACCAACCGTCAACAGTCTATAAGTATGAATGTCGTGAACCTCGAACGCCTGGGTGCGACCGCCCGTAAATAGAGATCGGTATACGATTGCTCAGCGCACTGCCCGCAGATCTGTGTAGAAACGTAACTTGCAGACTACAACTACATCCACTCACGAGTTCAAATAGCTAACCACACTCTCAAGCCCGTGATCCAAAAAATGAACACATATATCGTGACACCACCATATATATATGAAGTCCCTGCGATGAGTTGGGTTGTGCTAGGTTAGGACACTTCATGGACACGACGATCATGGGTTCGGTTGCTTACCACGCAGCGGGGACGTGCATAAGCTATGCCGTAGGCCAGTCTGACGGTGTTTCAATACCCAGGAGCCGAGGAAGTTCGGCCCAGATCTTTCTGTACGTCGGCTCTTCTGCTTCGCGAATCAAATCCGCGCACTCTGGACACACATACAGACGTTCCTCGGTTGGGAGAGAGGAGAACATAAGATGCTTGGGTGAGAGAGTCGTGGCGATCACATCTGCCGGAGGGAAGCGCAAATGCCTGCCACGAAGGGCTTGGATTGCTCGGCCGCATTGCACGCGGTCCAAACACAGTGGCGATGGTGCCAGAGGAGAGAATATCTCGAGGCCAGTAGTGATGGCCTTCTGATATAGCGTTTGGCGAGCATCGACGCATTTCATGGTGTCCACTGGGCTGAGGTACTCAACAGTACCATCAGGGCGAGGACAACCACTAATGAGGTGCTCCGCCTTGAGCTGGCAACAAGAATACAGTGCGGTGGGAAGCATAGACTCCGCCCCAGTGAGATGCGCTATGTCCACGGCAGAGATAGCGTCTGCGGTGCCGAACTTCATGACAGGGCTACCACCATCGCGGCTGACAGTGACCCAGGTCTCGAATTCGGTACAGAAGCAGGATTTCATCCGCGAGAGATAGGTGTCGCGAATGTGATCGATTTGGTACTTGTGTGACAATCGGACGAGCGCGGCAACAGTCGCGAAGTCAAGTTGTTCGTCGGGGCGATAGTACCTGTTAAGACATGCAATCAGGAAGAGCTAACGGAGGGTCGGTGGTTATGGGAGGTGATGCACACCTGTTGCCGTGATATACGACTCGTAGAAGGTGGCGAAGATCCTCCGGCCGGTCCGTCAGGTGGAAAACACGACATCCTTCAAAAGTCTCCACATATGTTGATCGAGGGGTGGTGAACAGGTCACGAAACACCTCGGAGTTTTGAGCAAGTAGGCCTTGGTATATCCTGAAGACGTGACCATTTGCTTCGAGCATCAAATTGCCGTCAGAAAACCATAACTCTTCGTCGCGAACAAGAGCAGCACGGTTCCGTGCCTGCGCAGGGGCGGACTTCATAGCGCACGACGGTACTGGCCAACTATGAAATGATTAGATGCGACGAGATCGCGACTGAACTCGGAGACGTACGAGAATGGGCGAAGGCCGAGTATGTCTGCCAGTGGAGTATGTCGCAACGGTGATGCCGCAATGAGGATGACTACTAGTACTATGCGCACCCGGGTGGCGTTCTACAATGTTAGCTACTGATTGCTATGGGTTTACGGTGAGCTCGCTGTGAGCTTGCTGCCGAGGCTTGAGCTTGAGATCGGAGGCCTGAGGCCTGAGGTTCGAACAAGGAGAAGGCGAAAGCGAAGCCTGTACTGATACTCACAGCTGTGATACATACTGACAGTAGGCGTAAAATTACATAGTATACTTACTGGCACTTATCTTATTTAAGTAGAAGGCGCCGATATTAAGCAGTCCTTGAGCGGTCCTCTCGGTGGCAGCGTTGGCACTACGGGCGGCTGACTTTTGGACCTTCGGACGGGGTCAGTGGGGTCTGACCGAGGGTCTGACCAGGGTCCGTAGAGGGTTCGACCAGGTTCGAGTCAATGCACGTGCCGGATAAGGGCCGCATGAAAGTTAACCTGAAATCACCCTGACGGCGACGCGGCTCGACACGGTCACATGCCTTTGTTGAACGAAACACAACGCGCTTTGGAATTTGACCATCCCCGAAACGTAGCACCCGTCCGTCACCATAGTGCCGCAGCCTGAGATGAATATATATTTGACTATGCTCCCCCATTTTCCACTCACGACGACTCTCGGCCTTCCTCCCGGCTTGCTTCATAATGAGCCCTCCGCATGCTGTCTGGCGTCACTTCAAGAAGGGTAAGCACAATTATAAGGGGAACTCGACTCACAAGGAAGCCTGGTGCAACTATTGCATCGACGCCGAGGTATCTCGAGTACGCGCGCGGGAGCTAGAGGCGGAGGAACTTGCTGTTGATGCACGGCCGGCGCGAGATGAGGAAGCCATTCGGGAGTCGCGTACGTCGTACTATGTTTTTCGACATCTGTTAAGATGATTGATGCGCAAGTCCCTGGATCAATGATAGTATACCACAGCTCGACTGCAATCTGTGGCAAGATCGACACCCTCCTCACACACCTATCAAAACATTGCTGGCATGTGCATCCAGAGCAAAAGCAATGGGCTGCGACAGCCATTCGGGATCGGCGCCGTGAAGAGGCACGAAGACAAGCACGTTCGTCCCCATCCCCATCATCATCCGAGCGAGAACGCACGTCACCTAGTCTGTCAGCGACCGCACAGCATCGCCGTAAGGTGCGACGCACCGGGACTTCCAGTGATTCGAGCACCACTGTCCTGGGCGATCAAGACGCCGGCGACGAGCCCTCGCAGCATGCACCATGGCCGCAATGGTATCAGTCCGAGTTCGTGGCAGACTTGTGTAAGCTCTTTATTGTTGCCAATATCGCATGGTACGCACTCGAGATCCCATTTGTGCGCTACTTCTTCTCGAAGTACATTAGCCAAGCAAGCCTCCCTGGTCGCAAGGAGCTCTCCGGTCGTGTCCTGGATCAGGAGGCGACTAAAGTGGCTGATCGCGTGAAGACGGAGGTCAAAGGACGCTATGCGACGGGTCAGTGCGATGCATCAGGAAAACCCTACTTTCGGAATAACAACGAATGATGCATTATTACTGCGAAAAACGAGTAATTGTAGCCATTCTTTTGTTCGCTGTAGTAGTGGTTTATTCGCTATGGTCCGGAGGTCGACCTACGAATAACAGGATATTGTGCCGAATACAGTCGTATTAGGGGCAGGGTTCCTCACTATTAGATGAACCATTGTCTTTATTCTTAATGTTCGCAGCGCATTCCACAGACACATAGGTGCGAAAAAACATGATGCATTATAATGTACTGTCAATGATCCAATACAATACAAATACAGCCAACACGACTCATTGGTAGTACTCGTGATATATACTACTCGTAATCAATCCCTATTGTACTCGTACCCACATGTATACAGGCCCACCAGAGCGGGTAAGAGTTTTGCGCGGGTGTGGACTAGCGAGCGGGCGAGCAGATGCGCGAGCAAGAGTGCAGGCGGGAGGGTGTGCGAGCGAGACGGTGTGCGAGCGAGAGAGTGCACAGGCGAGAGGTTGAGCGGACGAGAGATTGCACGGACGAGAGGTCGCGCGAGCGAGAGGTTGCGCGGGTGAGATGATGCAGGGGTATGTGAGAGCAGTGAGAGCAGGTGGTCAGGCGAGAGCAGCGAGGGTAGGTGATCAGGCGAGAGCCAGTGGGTGAGCCAGAGAGCCGATGAGCCACCGAGTGAGCAGGTGAAAGCAAAGATGGGCGAGCGCACGGGCGGGCGAGAGAGTGAGCGTATGAAAAATTGAGCCATTGAGACGACGGTAGTGGTCGAGAGTGAGGTCGAGAGGACGCGCGAGAGCAAGGCAGGGAGGGAACGAGAAGCCGAGAGAGTGAGCATGCAAGAAGGCGGAAGGCTGAAAGCACAAGTATGCGGGCGAGGCAAGGCAAGCGAGATAACAGGCCCCATTGGCAGAGTAGGGCAGAGAGAGTCGGATGCGAGAGCGAGTGTGCAAGAGGGGGCGACTCTGACCAGTGACCAGACAGGCGGGGGCGTGACAGATGGCAGGCAGGCAGGCGAGCATGCAAGAGGGCAGATGGGTGGACAAGCTGGTTGGTAACACGCTTGTAGGTAGGCGAGAGAGAGCAACTGACCGCCAGGTTGACGCGCAACTTCAACAAGTGCGTCGCGGCTTGTGAGCGAACGAGAAGGGTAGTAAATACCACGAACATACCGTCGAGCCTTCCCACAGTCTTCCTAGGTGCTCATAAATGTGTTTCTTCGCCTTCCTCTCATGCTACCCTTGCCTCTTCGTTCCGCTCTTGTCGCGCTCGGCGCAATGATCCTGTCGCTCAGAACCGGTCCGAGTCCTTCATGCGCGGTGCGTGAATTCGAGCCCACATGATCGTGCTGCGGCTTACCAGAGCCAGGCAAGCGGTGCGTTCGAGTCGAAAGAGACGGGGAGAGACGGAGAATGGGAGGGACAGAGAATGGGGAGGGGCAGAGAATATGGCTTGTCGTGAGAAGTGCTAAGCGCTTCAGCCACGACACGTCACGCGCGCTCGCCGGACTTTCTCTCGCCTCTCGAGTCCCCTCCTCCCTCAGTGACTGAGACTCTGCTTCGCTCTCACTTGCCCGCCGCTGACCTCCAGTACACACAGGTGGACCTGTTCGCGAGAGACGGCGCGTACATCGGACCAATGAGTCGACCAAGATCGCGCTGTACGCAACTGCAACGAGCCCCAGCGACGCTCTTAGCGAAAGGTTAAGATGCAGGGAGGAACATGGGCTGCGTCCAGCAGGGCCAGCGAGTCAGGTGAGCACCCTGCTTTTCACCTCGACTCCGGGAATGCCCATCAAGAACGAGTGGATGGAGCCTAGCGCCGTGACACGACAGAGACAGCCCCGGCGCACGTTTGCCCAACAAGTGCAGGTACATACAGACACGACGCGCGCTGGTACGACAAGTTACACTGGTATACGACAAGGTGCGGACAGCGAGCTAACGCCATGCGCTGTGAACGGCGTCTCCGGCGAGAAGTCCTCCACAGCGACGCCCAGCACCCCGCGTACGATTGCCGCCATCCGCGTGCCCACGTCGCCTCCCTTCGTCTGCCGCCCCCACACCACTCGCCCCGGGGCCAGTGGCTGACGAGCCCAGACCCGCGTCAACAGAAGTAGATAGGAGGTGTCGTCCGAGAAGGGGCATGCACCGCGTGCGCTCGAGCGCGTACCAGTCGACTGTCGGTACATACCGCGTGAACCGCTCACCGGTTTGGAAGCGAGCAAGGGCGTCTTCCAGCCACATGAGCCCTGATTGACGTTGGGCGCGATGTGCAGATGTGTGGACGCACCTTCCGCCGTGACGCCCCACTGGGCGAACTGCTCAAGCTGTGCGACTTTGCCTGACTCACCCAGTTCGCTCGAGCGCATCATCGTGGAGTCGATGATTCCCGGACAGACGAAGGCGAATGTGTTCGGACACGCGGAGACCTGCTCCTCTACCGGCGTGTTGGCTCTAACAACATACTTGTCAGTCCTGATCAGTTTTTGTTACCCTATCGTAGCCACTCACGCGCAGTAGTTCGTCTGCCCTCCATTCCCAAAGAGGCCCGCCACGGAATCCGGATGAGAATGGGACGAGGAACTCCAATGCCCCGACATCGACGCACTCACGGAGCGTGTCAACCACACCCATCTTCGACTCGTACACGCTTGCGAAGTCCGCCTCCTCGAGCTGTGCAAACGTTCGGTCGGACAGTGCGGCCGTGAGGACTATGCACCCCGCAAGCGGTGCCTCCTCTGAAATCGCACGGAGTAGCTCAGCCATGCTCTAGCAAAAGCCTGCCAGGCACAGCGCGCGTAGGCTTGTTAAGGACGGGCACGCCACGGCGTCCCCTTACTGATTTGTCTGCTAACTTGTTTGCTCACTGACTCGGTCGTCCACTCTCACCCTCACCCTCTCTCTAGTTCGCCCGCGGCCCCGCTATTCCACTCGCCCGCCGTTTCACGCGCCCGCCGCTCCTCTCGTCTGTTGTCGAACTCCCTGTCGCTCCCCTCGCCGCTGTCCTGCTCGCCCACCATCTCGCTATACCCTCTCACCAGTCTTCCTCTCGCTTGTTATCCCCCTCGCCGTCCTGCTTACCTGCCATTCTGCTTACCTGCCATTCCACCTGCCTGCTGTCATGCTCGCCCGCCGTCTCACTTGCCTACGTGGACCTGTACCTGCTGTGGCGGATCTGTACGCGGGTGGGTACGTGCACGGGTCGAGCCTAGTACCAACTTGTAATCATGTAGTCTAGACCCCTGAGCTCAATACTATGCAGTCCACAATTTCGTAAACAATATGTACCCAGTGATGTGAATATATGCAAATTATTGCACATGCGCGAAGCAACTACCGACTTCGGAACAATACTCGCGAATACGAGAGGTGTGATGATTGGATTCATAATGGCAAGATATTATTGAGTGTTCTGCCGTGTTCCGCATATTACTGACAATTTCAGAACATTACCACGAATTACGGAAAGAGGGTTTTCCTGATGGATGCCATCCTCCCGGGTGCCCTTGACTTGGACGGCGTCGACACGGGCCCTGTAAACCCGCAACCTGCACCAAGTTCCTCCCATCCCACTTCTGCGGGTCTCGCTGGACGTCCGACACTGCAATCCGCTCCCGAAGGCTCCGCGGCACCGGGGACAGGACTTCGAATCCGTATCCGAATTCCTGCTCACCTCGTCGAGAAGCAGGCTCTCTCCCTCGCCAATCTCTTCCCTCATGCCAACGAAATCCCACCATCCGCTGCATCCGTATTCAGCGAGTTCCGGACTGTTGGCGAACAGTTCCTTGCACGCGAGGAAACCCTTCAGGAAGCCGCACATGTTGCGGAAACGGCGGCGACGAACTCAGTGGACTCGCCAGACTCCGAGTCGGTAGTTTCTCAGTCTGTTGAGTCCATTTGCTGACCACAGATTGACTGGATTGTAGTGCAGTGTTGTCCTTAGTACATATATTGTATTTAGCAGTAATGGAGTAGAATCGCGTCGTCGAGAGGGCCTGCGAGCTGAGCGCAGACCGCCAAGTACGCGACCAGCATAATATAGATATTGAATTCTTTTGCTCATTACCCTAAGTAGGTAGCCAGGTTAGACGCCTGAGGTTAGTTTGCGCACGGACCTCAGACCGGGGTCCAAGGTTTTCGGTCTGACCAGGTCCGGACCCTGGTCTGACTCCGGTCGGACCCAGGGGTCCGTCCAACGCTGGCTGGCACCACCGACTCGGTGGTGCCAGCGACACTGACCAATTCCTGACTCCTCTCAATTACCTCTCAAGCTTGTAATGCGACCCCTCACGATTAGACCGAAAATATAACAATGCAGGTTCTATGGATAGCCGTGGGTGAGAGTTCGCTTGGAATTCGCGGTCTTTCCACGGACTGGTGCAGACCATGAACAGCAGACCCGTGAACTCGTTATCGATATTGAGGCGATAACTGTCACCAAACTCTCATTACGCCCCCTTTGTCGAGCAAAGGGCCTTGAGCGCATCAAGCATGTCCTTCCGCATCCTAGTCGGCTCGTACACGAACGAGATCTACACCATCTCGTTCGACCCCGATACACCGAAGCTTACGCTTGAGTCCACGCTCACGGTCGGGCACCACCCTTCCTGGATCACACCACACCCAACGGACCCCTCGCTCGTCTTCACTGGGCTGGAAAGGGACGGCGGCAAAGCGGTCGTGGTGAGGTATGACGCAGAGGGCAAGGGGACGGTCGTAGGCGAGGCGCCGAGCGGCGGTGCGGATCCCTGCACCCTGCTCGCGCTGGGCACGGAGCTCCTCATTGGCAACGTGAGTGGTCCGTGGCATCTGTGTAGCGAAGGGAATGAACACGCACGCAGTACTCGTCCGGCACGTTCGCAGACATCCCCCTCACCTACGAGCCGCCACACCTCCAAGCATCGAAGACCACGGTCCTGCAGTTCGAAGGGACGGGTCCGAACAAGGAGCGGCAAGAGGCGTCGCATCCGCACCAAATCTACTTGCACCCGGCGCGCGCAGAGCTCCTCATCCCCGACCTCGGCGCGGACCTTGCGCGCCGGTTCGTGAGGGACGCGGGCGGGAAGTGGGTGCCGAACGGCGAGCTGAAGTACAAGGCGGGCGGCGGTCCGCGGCATGTCGTGGTGTACAGTGGGTTGCCGCGCCGCGCATCAATCGCAACGTCGCTCACCCATCCCCGTAGATGACATCCTCTACACCGTGCACGAGCTGACCAACGAGCTCAGCGCATACCGCTTCCCGCCCGCCCCGGAGGAGGCTACGCACATCGCCACGGTCCCCACGCTGCAGTTGGCTGACACGCCGCACGAAGCGGCCTCAAACATGTTCGCATCGGAGATCCTCCTGCCCGCGCCCAACGCATCCTTCCCAACCGCGTACGTCTACGTCTCTAACCGGGATGACCCCTCGCCAGGTAACGACACCATCGCCATCTTCTCGCCGGCGGACTCGGATGGTGGACTGAAGATGGTCGCGGAGGTGCGCTCGGGACTGAAGCATCTGAGGGGCATGGTGTTTGGCGGGCCGGACGACAAGTGGTTGATGGCGGGCGGGGTACACGGAGGTGGGGTGAAGGTATTCGAGAGGATCGATGGCGGGAAGGGCCTGAAGGAGATTGCCTCCCTTGAGTTGGAGGCTCCGACAGGCTTCTTGTGGATCTAGGTGCAGAAACTGACTGCATCCGTCGCTGTAGCAGCACATCGAAAGACATAAACTCGTTCAGGACAGTTTATTGACTGTAAACGACGACGGCAAATATCCTGGCACGACTATCAGCTTCCTTCGGCCTCTTCGTGCAAGTGACAGTGCGATGTTAGTTGGTCTCATTGCATCCCACATTCCTCAGCCTGACGTGGAGCGTTGTAATGTCATCTTTGCAGGTTCACAATATGATAAGCGCACACTTGGCTCAGGTTTCCGTATGCATATATTCGAAGTATCAACGTCTGCCCACCTTGGATCTTGAACCTCAAATTCCCGCATCGAAATCTCAGTAAAGGAGCACAAGATCGCCTTCATGTGAATGGATATCGGATGCCGGTAATACTGGTTGGTGTTGGTCGGTTTCTTGGAATGGTACAGCTCCGACTAAACGAAACATCGCCAATCGTAAAGGATGGATACTGGCCACACGTCTGGGGTTCATGGTTTCGAAGCATACCATGAATTCATTGGGAAGGTTTCGTTATCGGTACCTTAGACTTCGCGTGCCTTCCGCTACTAAGCCCGGCTTCTAGCTCTAGAGCGACTCGATAAGCAACAGATTGGCTTTCCACTAGCACGGTGCGCCCACACCTCGTTTCTCCTTCACACCATGGGAGGTGGAAGACTCACCGTCGACCTCTCTGGGCCGCCATACGAGGTACGAGCAGAGTTTATGGCCGAGTGCGATCCCTAGCTCACAAACGTGTGCTCGCAGATTGGCCTGAAACATGGTCAGGTACTTGCCTCGCAGATCCTGAGTCAGCTCCATATCTACCGCGGCATATTCGCGGACACCTGCAAGTACAAGTGGCCGCAGGTGCTCGGGATCGCGGAGGAGTTCCGCGCGACTATTCGCAGGCTGGCCCCAGACTTACTAGAGGAAATGCGCGGCATCGCGGACGGTGTTGGCAGGAGTGACGTAGGGCTGCTGGACATCGTCGCACTTAACGCGCGGAGCGAGATAGCCCTTGGGAAGTGGGATGACGGCTGCACCGCGCTAGCTTGGAGGCTTGGCGCATCTGGGAAGCAGCTGCTCGCGCAGAACTGGGACTGGCGGGTGTCTGTGGGCGACAACCTCGCGCTCATGTCCATCCGGCGCATCGGAAGGCCGACTATCTGGATGGTCACCGAGGTACGCAGACGCTGCCTAGAGTTCACGTCGTGTGCTCACCGTACACGAAGCCTGGGATCGTAGGCAAGATTGGGTTCAACTCGTCCTCCGTGGGCGTTTGCCTGAACGCTATACGCGCTCGGCCAATCTCGACAGACCTCCTCCCCATTCACTTGCTGCTCCGTACCGCGCTCGAGTGCGAGTCTGTGGACTCGGCGATTGCTACGTTCGAGAAGCTCGGAGGCGCCGCGTCAAGTCAACATATCCTCATTGCGGACGCCAACGGAGCGCGCGGGCTGGAGCTGTCACCGAGAGGTGGGGTGTACCTGCGTGAGGACGAGGACGGCCTGATTGTCCACACGAACCACTTCCTCGCGAACAAGCTCGTCGACGAGCCACCGTGGTTGTCTGGCTCGCCCTTCCGTCTCGAGAAGGCCCGCGCGCTCTGTGGTTCGATCGTGGAGGAGGTAGGCCTGGTGGGTCTTGGGGACTTCGTGGGCGCTGCCCTGCTGCGTAGCCGCGTGTTCGCCAATACGGAGAACTCCCCACAGGCGATATGCTGCTCGCCGGATCCTGCGCGGGGGCCCCTCGCGAAGATAGAGACCCTATTCAACATCGTTATGAGCTTCGAGGATGGAAAAGTGCCGAAAGCGGAGGTAGTATTCGGGAGACCTGGAAGTGGTGCGGAGACCAGGGTATATAACATGCCCTGGTAGCACGCCCGTAGTTGCGTTCTCATGATGTTCATTCCACGATCATTCCGCTCCGCAAAGTTCGCATGGAAGTGAGCTGCGACAATGGATAAAGATCACCGGCTTAGATGCAGACTTGCCATTATGCTACTCGGCTTCTGCGATCTGCAAGACCAGCGAGCCTGTAAGTAACAATATACATACACGTCGTTCTTCTGTGACGGTTGTATGCCGAGTCATTACTAATCTTGCCAAGAGGGACTCCGCCTCCGTATAGATACCAGCCTTCCCCCACCCTCGCGCGCGACCTGCGCGGTCGATTCTTAACGAAGCTTGGAGGCCTCCACTATGAAACAAAGGCTTATGTAACTTACATGTCTAGAGCGTTCATTATGCGACATCAATATTTTTAATCTATATTTGGCAGGTGTGACGGCAATTCAGGCACATAAGTAACGGTTCCCAGGTGTGCGTGCAGACCAAGTGCAGTCTGCGGACTCTTGGTGCCGCGTTTTCTCCCTGCCACCACCTCTGCCTCGCATCAACACTGCCCACGCTTGACGCTGTCCTTACTGCCGCTTGCGAGGTGCCAGACGCCACGAAGATCGCGTGAGAGGCCTACTGAATTCAGCGCATGTTCTTCACGTGTATGGGGCCAATTTGAAGACTTGGACACCGGCAAAGGAGGTCAGCGAGCGTGAGCACAGTCGTCTTCTGCGCTTCGAGTTACCCACCTTCTCTTCCCGGCTCTGCGGTAGAACTTTGGCAGACAAGTACAGAGCGTCTAGGATCTACAGCGGCGGAATAGCGAGCAGGGCGGATCCGATGGACTTTTCCGAGACGGAAGCAAAGCAGGCGACTCCCACTTTCACTACGGAGATGAGCGTCGCTTCTGACCAGCCCGACGTTTTCGAGAAAGCGTCTGTCTGCGAGCCTCGCTCGCGCCGCATGGGCATATCAGGCCCTCCGTCGAGCTACAGACTCTCTACCAGCACCACAGGCACTTCAGAAAGCGCACCGTGGACAACGCCTCCCTCGTCTCCCCTCCTAACCTCTTCTTCTCCACCTAGACCTCCCCGGTCTCCTCTGCGTCCCACAGGCCCAGAGCAGCGCGTTTCTTCGTTGCTTCAACCTGACATAGCAGACATCGACGACGTCATGCCTTTGTCGCATTCGCGCAGCCTCGGTTCCCTCTCCGGTATGTTAAACTCGCAGCCAGCGAGCCTAAGGTCTGGTCTCTCTGGACGTTCTCAGACACCAGACAAGCCTCTGCCCATAACTCCCGATCCATCAACGTCCTCAGCCACCCTTGACGATGATCACGATCGCGTCCACGAACCCACACCGGAACCTAACGATTCCGTGTTCGCGTCTGACTCCGGCTCGTCCTCGCTTCTCAAACCACCGACGGCGGTGACGAAACGCGTCCGTGCACTCGAGGAGTTGCTGTCGAGCGAGAGAGCGTACGCGTCTGACCTTGCGATCATTCGGGACATACACATCCCTCTTGCGTCAGGTGAGTACGCACACGACTTGGCCTTGCTTTCATGACTCAGACTCGCGTCAGGGCAACCTGCGCCTTTCCCTGCGGCTCCCGCGACCCCACCGTCCTCGGGGTCATCGGTACGCACCCAATCGACATCGTCGGATTCCTTACCGGGTGCGTCCAGCTCGACATCCTCGCCACCAATGACCCGGGACGATATCCGGATTATCTTTAACAACGTTGCGGAACTGGCCGTATTCTCGGACTCGTTCACGGAGCAGATCGAAGAAGCACTAGGATCCGTGCTCGAGGGAGGGTCAGGCGAGGACCACGTCGGGGCGCTGTTCTTGGAAACGGTATGACCACGCCCACGCGCCCTTCATTGCTGTTCATATTGACCGATTGCGTGTTCCAGATTTCTACCATGGAACCGCTTTACCTCGCGTATATCACAAAGCATCCCATTGCCTTGGAGCACCTGAATGGCCTGCCGCAGACTCCGGCGCTCACGGCCTACCTCGCGGAGTCACGCACGCTCGCGTCGAGGCTCACCCACGCCTGGGACCTGCCCTCGCTTCTCATTAAGCCCGTGCAACGTTTGCTCAAGTATCCACTTCTGCTGGGTGCGATCATTGAGGAGACGCCCGATGTGCACTCAGACAAGGCAAACCTCAAACGTGCCCGGGAGAAGATGGAGGAGGTTGCACGCGGCGTGAACGAGGGCAGGAGGCGGCGGGAGGTGATCAAGGAGGTGCTCAACAACGCCGCCTCATCCGGGACGCCGAGCAAGCGGCACAGCGACCCGAAGCCCAAGCCGAAGAAGAAGGGTCTTAATATTGGCGTGTCGGCCTCCGTGAGCCTCGGGCGGATGAAGAGCTTCAGTATGAAGCCAGGAAAGGCGAAGGAGGGCGCCGAGGCGAACCAGGAGGCTGAGCAGGTCGTGCGGCTAGGTGAAAAGGTGAGGAAGTGCGAAGCCTTCGCCAGGACGTTCGCGAAGGAGACAGTTGAGTGGTGCAAGACGGTGCAGGGTCTGATGGACCAGCTATCGAGATGGTCCACGAGCTTCGGGCAGGTGATCGGCGTATCGCAGCCTGAGGAGTCGGAGGCTTTCGCTGCCTTCATTCAGGTCAGCACGAAGGAGCTGCCGGCGCTGTGCGAGGACTTCACCAACGTCGTCAAGGAGAAGCTCTTGCCAGAACTATCCAGGCTCGTGGATTCGAGCCTTGCGCCGCAGCGCCTAGTAGAGGCGATGTCCACCCTAGAGCCACTGCATCTAGGTCTGCTCAACCTGAACGTCGCCAAGTCACGTCCTCCGCCCCAACTCCTGGAGGCATCACAGTCTTACGTCGCGCTCCGTGCCCAGCTCGCATCCGAGCTGCCTGCGTATCTGACGCTACTAGACAAGGGGCTGGTGGCCTGCTTCAAGCAGTTCAACACCTGGCAGATGGACTTCTACCTGCGGGTACGCGATCGGTGGCTAACCCTGTGGAACTCTCTCAAAGTGGAGGGCGAGATGAACGCTGGTGCTGCCGAGACCGTCAGGGTCTGGTGGTCTCGGTGGGCGGACATCGAGGGCCAGACACTTGGTCTGAACATTGTACGGCAACCCGAGAAACGCGTGCAGGCACCAGAATTAACGCGGCAGAAATCGCGGCTCCGCATGAAATTCTTCGATGACGACTCTAGCGAAACAAGCTCTACCGTCGTCGTGTCGTCCTCTATCCTCACTCTCGACCCTAACTTCGCGTATGAGCCTCTCAGCTCGCCGTCTACGTTGTCACTGCAGACACCCGTCAGCGCCAAGGCCCGGAGTGTGCGCTCCCTGGACGTTGGGCGCAAGCTCGAGCGCCACAACTCAGATGAGAGCCTCCGGTCGAAAAAGTCGGGCAAGTCAGCGAAGTCGATGGGCCACCAGCCGAGCCACAGCGTTACTGTCGTTGACCCCGACGTCATCGGGTATGGGTACGGCGACGCGTTGAATTCCTTGAACACGACGCCACAGAAGCTTCGGACGAAGAACAGGCCTGTTCCGGCTCCGCTTCCGCTGAAGAAGTCACACTCCCATGGACGTCTGTTGGATGAGGCCGCTGATACACGTCGGAAGAGTCCTCGTCGTGCCAATACCGACCATCCTTCTCCGAAACGCCCCCAGTTCGCAGACGACACGGATGCCGGGGTCGGCCTGTGCGAAAGCCATCCTTCAAGCGGAGGCTGACGGAAACACTCCTACCTAGCTCTACTTCTGTCGTACGACACCATCGGTCGCCCTCCGCGCCTGGCCATCCGTCTCCATCATTCCTGCAGACTACCACACCACCCCACAGCACCCCCTCTTCCAGTCGGCACCGAAGCAAGGGACCAAGCGTTGGCAGTGCAAGGATACCGTGCCTGTATACTTGTCGGGTCGTGCACCCGTGTGAGCCGCCGCCGGGTGTCTCATACCGCGACCTTCCTTTCTTTACGCTCCACATTGGAGATTGTTACGACGTGCTCCAAGAGGCCGGCCATCCAGCCCTCCATGAAGACCTTCCTTTGTATGTTGACGATGGTGAGGACTGTTTGCTACTCGTACGAAAACGTACGGAGGACATTGGTTGGGCGTTGGCCAGCTTCATGCTACCGGCGGATTAAGGGATGCTCTATTTAATAATCATCAGGATTAGGACTATGGTCGCAGCTGTAGTAGCACATGTGTTCTTGTATATCCTCGACATTGTCCCGCCTGCCTCATTGTGTATACCTTGTAGAACTCTCATTGGTAGTTGGTGTCTTGCTCATCTGGGTTTTCCTAGTACACACTACAGTCTTGTAAAACAACACGCTCGCTACAATAGATACAATATAGTTGTCTCGTATTGCCGTGACAGATCGTCGATAGGTCGTTGTCTATCAGCATTTCCCAATGATACCTTCGCGTTGGAGACGAGTCAACTCCTCCTCGCCCAGCCCCAGTTCACCAATGAGGACCTCTCTGTTGTGCTGACCCAAGTCGGGACCGGCCCAGCGTGTTTTGGCCTCGCAGCCCTCCAGCACCGGAGTCACCCTCGGCATCTTGACGGTCCACCCCTTCTCCCCATCCTTGTCTCCCACCCAAACTTCCTCGACGAGTCCCCTCGCCCGCACCTGCGGGTTGTCCACGATCTCCTTGACACTCAGCACGCGCCCACTCGGCACACCGACTCCCTGGAGCACCTCCTCGACTTCCTCCGCCGTGTGTTCGCGCGTCCAGGCGGAGATGGCAGCCTCGATCTCCTGCTGGCGCGCGACACGGTGCTGGTTGTGCGCGAAGTCGGGCCCCGTGAGATCTGGCCGCCCGACGGCGTTCATCAGGCGGACGTACATGCTGTCAGCGTTCGCGCCGATGACAACGAAGGACGGGACGCCCGGGGAAGACGGGGAGGGCTTGCAAGGATAGGCATTCGTCGGGACGATCCCTGTGATTGAGGATCCAGAGGGCCCGCGGATCTACAGGGAGGGAATCAGTTCACTGAGTCTTCGCAGGTACGGCTGCTCTGACCTTGCCCTTGCGGTCGTATTCCGGTATAATTCCCTCCGTCAGGTTCATCATGCTGGAGCACGCACGGTCGTCCCAACGATCATCCTACCAGAGCGACGCGCACGACGCACCTTTCTAGAATGCTCACATCCACCGTCTGCCCTCCGACCAGGCCCCGAGCCTCCTTCGCCGTTCTAGACAGAAGCGCGAGCACCTACATATCGCGGGCATGAGGTGGGATTGCCGCTTAGAGGCGGCGCAGATCCATTTAGTGCGGGCGGCTCACCGTTCCGAGCGCAGCATGGAGTCCTGCAACAGAGTCTCCAAGACTGATGTTCGGGCGGACAGGTGGGCCATCCAGCATGCCCGTCTCTGGGTCCGGGTGACCGTTGATATAGCGGAAGCCGGACTGTGCCTCGCAGACAGATGCGTATCCTGGACGGGAAGCCCATGGACCTGTCTGCCCGTACCCACTGACCCGCGTGAAGATGAGGGACGGATTGTGCGGATGTAGGTCTTCAGGGCTAAGCTTCCATTTCTCCAGGGCTAGACGTCTGTGAATGAGTATGATGCAGAGCGAACTCGCGGTAGGACTGACTTCCGGGCTTGAAGTTCTCGAGTAGCACATCACTTTTGATAGCTAGTTTCCTGATCAACCTGAACGGGGAATCGTCCGTCATTTGAGTGACGTCTGTCCCTACTGCGACACGTACTCTCTGCCTTCCTCTTTCCGAAGGTCTATCGTCACACTCTTCTTGTTGCGAGCAATGCTCCGCCACCAAGGACTGACCCCATCGACGTCTAGCTCACGCCAGACGCGCAGTGGGTCCCCTACGTTCGGTGGTTCCACTTTGATGACTTCTGCGCCATAGTGCCTGGTAGTATCAAAGTTGGTCCTCGATAACTCTTCCATTCACGCGGAAGGGAACCTACCCAAGAAGTTGGCCGCAGAAAGGCCCCGCAATGACTTGGCCTATTTCGAGTACGCGAATGCCCGAAAGAGGGAGATCTTTGGTAGCATCTCCTGGAGCGACGCTGTACCTTGACACATTCCAGTTAAGAATAAGATGCGGATTTCGTTGAAGTCCAGGCACATCATTTCGACTCACTGACGCGTTGAGGCTGATGGCTTGTGTATAGCAACCCTCCGCAAAGACACGGCTCTACTTGACCCATGGCGAAGACCTGGGAACATATCTTTCGTGCAATGTGGATCTGGCAGTGGCTGCTGGCCGCTGTTGGGAACTTGAAGTGCCAACTTGGACCACCGACTCAGAGTCAATTGCAACAGCTAAAGCAGACGGTGGATGCTCAGTCAATCCGGAACGCGGAGGATAATAAACGTTTTTAAGGTGTCAGGTGAGCTCGACCACCGAGCCCCGGTGACCTCAGACTGAGAGATGAGTCTCGGGAAACGACTTGTCGTCGGCAAAATCGGTCCCGCCGGTACACCAGTGTCACGCTGCAGCTGGATGGGTCCCGGCTCCTGAGGCCTGAAGATTGGGCGAGTAAACCTCAACAGAGTTTTTGTAGAAGGTCGTGACTTTAAGCAATACCAAGGAGGATGTGATTTGGATGTAACAGTCCGTCAGTACCCGGTCATGTTCAACTTCAAGTTGCCTCCCCCGCAGTGACTGCGCAGGTGACTGCCTCCGAGTCGAAATCGTATCTCAGATCTACACTATCAGCTAGTCAACTCAAGTTGTTGCTACTACCCACTCTACTTCAACCTGTTACTTTATCTTACTCGGAGTCGCTGCAACCGAAGGTTGAGACATTCTGTAGATCATGAAACCCATGAATCTTCCGAGTCGTGGCTGGGCACTCAGCCGATGTCCAGAGACAAATGGGCCAGTCGCCTACATCTTCAGTTCCATGCTATAGTCTTGTCTAGCCAATCCAGAGCCCTCCCAAATCAGCAAACCCGTCAATTCGTACCGACCGGGTCTGCAAAGAAATTCCGACCCATGCATGTGAGTGGATCTGCGGCTTCAAGTTTCCCGCTCGGTCAGAATGACAACGGAATGCCAATGCCTAGGCCCTTTCCTAGTAGCCATCGGACTCCGTCACCAGTTGCAATCGCAATGCTGACTATAGTCATTATGCGGATAATCCGTGACTGGTTTCTCGGTGGGAGCAATGGTGTGAGGCCCCAAGGGCCAAGATGCTTGCAAGGGGTATGCACGAGCGTAAAGGTTCGGTGATCCCGTCAGGTCACCTTGCCATCACAGTCAGTATAATCCAACAAGCGCAAGAACGGATACACATACTACCAACCCGCAAGCGGATATGGATGCGCGGATACCAACGCGCCGCCCCCGCGTCCCCGTCCCCATCCTCGCAGACCCCTAACATGACCATCCGAAAACGCATATAAGGCCACCCAGTCTCAGCGGGACCCTCAGTATCATCATCACTCGCACACGCACAAACCAGCATGTCCGCATCCGCTTCTGCTGTCATTTGCTCTGCCCTAGCTGGTCTAGGGTTCTCCTCCCCCGCTCTCGACGCTATGTGCTCGCTGGCCGAGTACAAGCAGTACACCAGCGGCGAGGCACACAAGGTGTCCCGCCGGTGTGGCTCGAGGGGCGGGGAGGGGAGTGCGCTCCCTTCGCCGTCGGCGGAAGAAATAGTCTATCCTCGTGAAAAGTAAGTAGCATCCTCGTCCTACCGAGGGCCACTCCTGACGAAGTCCTCCGTCGACAGAGCTCGCGCCCCAAAAGCCTCCCATCTTTTCATGGAGGTCGGCGACGAGAACGAGGACGGCTACGAAGCCGGATGCGAGAGCGACCCCGATGCTCTCGCACGCACGCGACACCTCCGGAGCAAGCGCAGACACAGTTCCAGTCGCGCTCGCACGGAGACTGTCGCGTCCCCCGGCACGAAGGCGTACGATGGTCTCGGCCTAGGCCTCCCTTCGGAAGTCCTTCCTCAGCCGCACAGAAGACCAGCGTACGACTTCGAGGAGGTCGACGATATCCCCAAAAGCTCCACCTTGGTTGTGGAGAGGGATATCTGCCGCCCTCGGGCTGGGCGGGCGTGGGACAGCTGGCCGCCTGTCGCGCCGTCCCCGTCACTGCTGCCCAGTCCCACCCTGGCGTTTGGTCCGTCGCGGACCTGCCTGTCTCCGGGTAGCCCTGCGTGGCCTCGGGTGTCGATGGCGCCGTCGCCGTCGATGCTGCCGAGTCCGCGCTTTGCGTTCATGGGTACTCCGAGGCGGCCGGCGTGGCCTCCGGTAGCACCGTCGCCGTCGATGCTACCGACGCCTGTATTCTGATGCTATGGCTTGCCTGGAGCATTAATGCCACCTGTATTAATATCATGAATGGATGTAAAAGAAAGCAACATCGCTACAGGCTGGTGTGAGGCCACGTACATTCCGGATGACCAGTGAAAGTTGGGTTAAGTATGTCGACTGCTGATATGATGTGAACTGTCTGTCAGGCTGTGGAACTAGCCATACTGAGACCACGAAGCAAATTTTTCGATGTTTTGCCAACGTACAAGCATCAACTTGGCAGTAGGCCCCTTCCAAGGGCGCCGCCTCGAGCCGTGTTCAGTTGGAGAATTACTCTTAGGCCCCCGACTGAGTAATGAATTAATGAGTAGATCATTTTGTGACATGACTGCACCACTTACTTACATGGGGCCGACATACTCCGGTCGACTGCTACGTGTAGCGCGTGGTTCGTGAACTCCTTCCTGTTATGGTGTGCATCTTACCCAGTTTGGTGTCCTCTACGAATGACGTATTCGGTCGCTTCCTTCGTCTGTTCATTCAGTGACTATGACGCAATGCTTCCCTGATAGTTCCGAGCATGTCAATCCCTTACGGCGGTATATAAGGCGGACCATTCTTGTGGATGACCACCCGAACCCTTCTTGACCTTGAACTCCCATCTTCTGTTCTCAACAGACGGCCGCGGCAAGTCGTTGCTGACGTACTCAAGGTACTTATGTCCTCTCATCACGCCGGCAACACTGGTAAAAAAGATTAGGTTTATACCGTATGCGTGTCTGAATGCACAACTTACCTTTCCCGTCCCCAGATACTTGATCTTCAGTCTCCTTCGAGACGCAAGAGAGTCGGACGACCAACGGACGACTATTACAGAGAATCTGAGAAATAGACGACGAGCGTTTCCTCTGACGGCAGGGCGGCTCGGCGCGATCAATCGCCACGTGGATATGGTCTTGGCAGCGCAGCGGGCGCCTGTGAAGTGAGTTTCCTGCGGGTTTCCTGTGCCTCCAGCAGGCTCACATCCCGGAGGTCGCACGGACTCCGTCTGCGCGTAAGCTTTCTCATCGGCAACGTCGCCCTCTCCACGATCGCACGGCGACTACATCTGCACCAATGAAGCGGTCCTACCCTCAAGACGACCCCTACGCACCGATGGCGACGACCAGCGCCGCGGCACCTTCGCGGCAAGCTGTCAGCTCTCGTGCGTACCCTACGAATCGCACCTCGTCGCCGCCAGCATCTACGTACTTCACGCCTTACGACGGGACACACCATGGAGAGCCACAGCCTACCACAGCCGACGCGGGTGCTCACTTCGCCTACAGCACGACACTGCGAAGACACCGTCCAGAGGGTCCCATGGGCCTGGCGACACCGAACAGTGGGACTGGATTTCCCAAGCTCGAGGAATTGCGTACGGTCGTCGAGATGGAGGGTCCATCGGGGCTCTGGCAGCAGACAGCAGGAGTGGTGAAGGGATGGTTCTCGAAGGACGAGGGATACGAGAAACTGGCTACACCGTCGAACTCGGACCACCGGGAGACACCGTCTGCTA
Source organism: Fomitopsis serialis (assembly GCF_022376445.1). Taxonomy (NCBI): domain Eukaryota; kingdom Fungi; phylum Basidiomycota; class Agaricomycetes; order Polyporales; family Fomitopsidaceae; genus Fomitopsis; species Fomitopsis serialis. The sequence continues at coordinate 176,798 of NW_025955016.1, forward strand.
TCTTTGCTCACCGGTCGGTGGAGGTGCGTTTTCGCCAGTTTCTTTACATCCGCATTCTGAATCGACAGTAGGATACTGTTGCACGCTTTGGAGTCTCGCCGTCAAGTGGACTTCCGTCCGCGAGTGTAGCCGGGCTACTGGAGAGGCATGGATACAACGAGTTTTCGGTATCTGCGCCGGAGCCGCTGCTCATCAAATTCGCGAAAACGATATATGAGAACCCGCTGATCATCCTCTTGTGCGGCAGCGCGACAGTGAGCGCAATCATGGGCAACCTGGACGACGCTATGAGTATCACCATCGCAGTGCTCATAGTGCTCACTGGTGAGCACGGCACTTGTGTGCAATATCCTTGTCTGACTTCACCTGGGACAGTCGGCTTTGTCCAAGAACAGCGGTCAGAGAAGAGTCTCGAGGCTCTAAACAAACTTGTCCCGCACCACTGTCACTTAATGCGGTTTGTTCGCCGTCCCTCATCTCACTGCATCACGAAGTAACATGCGTACAGTGACGGCCAGCAACTACACGTCCTCGCCAACGAGCTCGTCCCCGGAGACATAGTGACATTCACGACAGGCGACCGGATTCCCGCAGACTTGCGTCTGGTCACCGCATCTGACCTGGAGATTGACGAGAGCAGCCTGACTGGCGAGACTACTGCCCGGAAGAAGGACACCGAGCCATGTCAGTCGGTAGCGGGCTACGGTCCTGCGGCGGTAGCAGAGCGGAACTGCATCGCGTACATGGGCACGCTGGTCAGGAACGGTCGGGGCAGCGGCGTCGTAGTCGCCACTGGGACTCAGACCGAGTTCGGAGTCATCTTCTCGATGATGCAGGAGGTAGAGGAGAAGCGCACGCCGCTGCAGCTGAGCATGGACGAGCTCGCGAAGAAGCTGTCCTTCATCTCGTTCGGTGTCATTGGCGTCATCGTCATCATAGGGGTGCTGCAGCAACGGTCGTGGTTAGACATGTTTACCATTGGAGGTGCGTAGACTTGGCTTGAGTCTTGTGGTTGGTACGCAGAATGCTGATTGGCTGACGCTGTCGAAGTGCAGTGTCCCTCGCGGTCGCGGCTATTCCTGAAGGGCTGCCCATCGTCACGACGGTCACACTTGCGTTGGGCGTCGTGCGTATGTCGAAGCGCAAGGCTATAGTCAAGAAGCTGCACTCCGTTGAGGGTCTTGGCAGTGTTTCTGTGATCTGCTCTGACAAGACAGGTAGGCTGATCGTCATTTGCGATATAATTTTCGCATTTGCTGAATGTCGCGGCTTGAAGGAACGCTAACACGGAACGAGCAAACGGTCATGGAGATCTACGCGGTCGACGAAGTGGTGCACGGCGACGCATCTGGTCCTGTTCCTCCTCCGCACCACGTATCACCTGCCATCAGGAAGACACTGACTGCTGGAGGCCTCTGCAACGATGCGATCATGAAGGAGGATGGTACTTACGTAGGGCATTCTACGGATGTGGCACTGCAGAGCGTACTGTCCGTCTTCGGTATGCCCGACCCACGACAGGTGCGTCCATCTCGACCTGGACCACCTCAGGATACACTTGACGAGTGCGACATAGGGCTTCACACGTCGCGCTGAGGTGCCCTTCAGCTCGGACCGGAAGTATATGTCTGTCAGCGGCGTACACATTGGCCCCTCTCCTGGTATGAATGGCTCGGCGGTCAAAGAAACCGGCCGCGAGATGTACTACTTGAAAGGCTCGATCGACGCTGTCCTGGAGCGCTGCAGGTTCTACTACGTCTCGGATGAATCGACCCCCGCTCTTGATGCGAATACGCGGAGCGTCATCCTTTCCAAGGCGCAGACAACCGCTGCTCGCGGATTACGCATCATCGCCATCGCCTACGGCTTCGGATCTGGCGAGGCCAATTCGTCAGGTCCTGGCACCCGCTCCTCTACACCCATCCAGTTCGCATCGGAGAAGGACAAGTCGAAGAACAACCTCATCTTTGTGGGCTTCCAGGCGATGCTTGACCCTCCGCGGAAAGGCGTCGCAGATGCGATCGGGCTGTTGCAGAACGCGGGCATTCAGGTGGTGATGATCACAGGTGATGCGGAGGAGACAGCACTCTCGATCGCAAGGACGCTTGGTCTCCGCGTCGGAGCGCGAGACAACTCTGCATGCTTGACGGGCAAGGCGATTGACAGGATGACCCAGACGCAACTGATGGAGCGCGTCGGGAACGTAAGCGTGTTCGCGCGGACGACGCCAAAACACAAGATGGCGATCGTAGAGGCGTTCCAGGCGAGGGGCGCTATCGTGGCGATGACGGGTGACGGAGGTGAGCACTTCCGTATACATTACATGGTAGGAACATTGAACGATGCCTATAGTCAACGACGCCCCGGCTTTGAAGATGGCCGATATCGGTGTTTCCATGGACTTAGTGGCACGGATGTAGCGAAGGAAGCGGCAGATGTCATTCTCGTGGATGATAACTTCAGCACTATTCTGCCTGCAGTGGAAGAGGGTACGTCGTGCCACCCCTTCGGAGAAAATTCACAATGCTTACCATTAATGTACAGGCAAGTCCATCTTCTACAACATCCAGAACTTCCTGTCGTTCCAGCTCAGTACCGCTGTGGCGGCGCTCAGTCTCATCACCATGAGCACGTTCTTCGGTCTCAGCAATCCCTTGAATGCCATGCAAATCCTTTTCATCAATATCCTCATGGATGGTGAGTCTCAATGCATTCGGTCTCGTCGTCTCTGAACCCGATTTCCTGTGAAGGCCCACCAAGTCAGTCACTAGGCGTCGACCCGGTAAATCAAGAAGTCATGCGAAGACCACCGCGCAAGAAAGACGCGCCCATTATCTCGAAGCAGTTGACATACCGGATACTGTTTTCTGCGACGATGATCGTGGTTGGCACGATGTACATGTATCTGTACGCTCTATCAGACGACAACATGTCAAGACGAGAACAGACCATGGTATGTTATTCATCTCATTACCGTTGACATAGTCGACTGACGACAGTCCTTGTTCAGACCTTCACGTGCTTTGTCTTCCTGGACCTCGTGTCTGCGCTGCAGAACCGGGGATTGGGATGCGGCATCACACAAAACAGCATGCTCATTTCGACTGTATCGATATCGTTCCTTGTGCAGCTGACCCTCATATACGTGCCTTTCATGCAGAGCATCTTCCAGACGGAAGCTCTGAGCATGGCAGACATTTCGCGACTACTCTTCATCGCGGGTTTGTCGTTTGCTCTGCACGAAGGCCGACGACGTTACGAGCGATCCATAGAAGCGGAGCAGACATACGCGGCCGTCACTGAAGAGCTAGCATAACATTCCAGGGTATTCGCGGGCCCTTCATGTAATGGTATTTATCTATATTACTCGCACTGATCACGACCGTGTAATCTATGGCTTGTATGCACCACGTCGAGAAGATGGCTAATTCTGCGTTGCTCGTCTTCGCTCGCTGACAGCTGAACTTTAGGCTGCATTGGTCTCGCAACATCACACAACATGAGTGTCTTTCCGTTGATCAATATCCAATTCTGATACTACTCAGTACAAGTGGTATTGCTCCAGGCAAGCCACTGATACAGCATCAGAATACAGGCGTCGGTAGCATCGACGGCGACGGTGCTACCGGAGGCCACGCCGGCCGCCTCGGAGTACCCATGAACGCAAACCGTGGGCTCGGCAGCATCGACGGCGACGGCGCTATCGACACCCGAGGCCACGCAGGGCTACCCGGAGACAGGCAGGTCCGCGACGGACCAAACGCCAGGGTGGGACTGGGCAGCAGTGACGGGGACGGCGCGACAGGCGGCCAGCTGTCCCACGTCCGCCCAGCCCGAGGACGACAGATACCCCTCTCCACAACGATGGCGGAGCTTTTGGGGATATCGTCGACCTCGTCGAAGCCGTACGCTGGTCTCCTGTGCGGCTGAGGAAGGACCCCCGAGGGGAGTCCCAGGCCGAGACCAACGTACGCCTTCATGCCGGAGGACGCGACAGTCTCCGTGCGAGCGCGACTGGAACTGTGTCTGCGCTTGCTCCGGAGGTGTCGCGTGCGTGCGAGAGCATCGGGGTCGCTCTCGCATCCGGCTTCGTAGCCGTCCTCGTTCTCGTCGCCGACCTCCATGCAAAGATGAGAGGCTTTCGGGGCGCGAGCTCTGTCGAAGAAGGACTTCGTCAGGAGTGGCCCTCAGTAGGACGAGGATGCTACTTACTTTTCACGAGGATAAACTATCTCTTCCGCCGACGGCGAGGGGAGCGCACTACCCTCCCCGCCCTCGAGCCACACCGGCGCGACACCTTGTGTGCCTCGCCGCTGGTGTGCTGCTTGTACTCGGCCAGCGAGCACATGACGTCGAGGGCAGGAGAGGAGAACCCTAGACCAGCTAGGGCGGAGCGAATAACAGCAGATGCGGATGCGGACATGCTGGTTTGTGCGTGTGCAGGTGATGATGATACTGAGGGTCCCGTTGAGACTGGGTGGCCTTATATGCATTTTCTGATGGTGCTGTTAGGAGCCTGCGAGGACGGGGACGGGATGGGGACGGCAGCGCATCGGTACCCGCATATCCATATCCGTTCGCGGGTTGGTAGTATGCGTATCCGTGCTTGCGCGTGTCGGCCTTGGTGGCGCACGTTCTAGCATGTTCTTACCAACCTATCCAGAACCGAGAAGCTCGCATACCTGGCTGTCAATATTTCAATGGTGAGCGATGGCATACAACGTCCGGGACCGCTTACCTGAGCCCCAGTGAAAAACGCATCTGCTGGGAGATGCTCTGAGATGCTCGGAGCTGCTCGGTGGGGCCGCTGTCAAAAGGACATCTGCGAGCAGCTCCGAGCAGCCTGGAGCATGAAATCCGGACTTTTTGCATTTTTCAAGATGCTCGGAGCTGCTCTGAGGGTGAAAATTACGTGTATGCAGCTGGGAGCAGATCCGGGCATATTGCTAGATGCTCCTGTATTGCACTAGCTGCCAGAAAAATAATACAATTATCGTGTATACATTGCCCGCGTCCTGCGCCGCCCGCGCCCTGGATACCGCGCCCGCGCGCCCACACCCTGCGTACCACCCGCATGCCACGCCCGACGCCCGCATACCGCGCCCACGCGCTCCCGCCCAACCACCCCACACACCACCTGCACACTACGCCCACCCGCTTCCTACGTACCACGCCCGCCCGCACCCTGCATACCGCACTTGCACCCGTTTCACGCCTTCGTCTCACTCACACGCGCCCGCCGCTCGCCGACATTTCTTGGCTGCTGCGCTTCATTTCGTCACCTTCGTGGACTTGACGACTCCTGTAGGTATTGGCAGAATGTGAGTGTTACGAGTGCCGAGTCCTACCATACACAATCTGAAACATACGCATTATTGTCTTGAAGTCGGGGACATCGAGAGCCTTGCGCAACTTGTGTGTATGTTCCTCAGGCTTAACTGCCGGCTCACTGCCTACGCACCTTGTTCTCCTTGCAATGCCGTGATCAGTGAGAAGATGCGTGAGCGACTGAGGCGAGCAAGTGAATGGGCAGGCAGGGCGAGCGGACAACAAGCACGCAGGCGAGCAGCAGTGGGCAGCAAACAAGCAAGACCAAGGGAGTGACCACTGCGGAGCAGACACAATCAACGAGGAACAAATGTGTGCACAAGGGAGTACAGGTGCGCGAGGCAGAACGGGTGTGATGGGCTAGGCAGGGGACCGGGTGCGCAGGCAAGAGAGACCGCGGGAGAGAGTGGGCACGCGAGCGAGAGAGAACGGGGGAGAGAGCGGGCGGGCGCACGAGCGGGAGGCACCAGGTAAGAGAATGGGCAAGAGACGGGTACACTTGAGAGAACGGGCAGGCGAGTAAGCGTGCAAGTCGACGGGTGGGCGAGTCAGCAAGTGAGCGAGAGAGTTGGCAAGCTGGAGAGCGAGCGGGAAAGCAGGAGAGAGGGCGGACGAGCGGGCGGGCGGGCAACGAGGCGAATGACTTCAATGAGGAACCAGGCGAGCAGACAGTTTGTCTGCTGCACACTCGGAAATTGGTGTACGCACCATGCTTGCCCATCCATTGTGTTCCCAAACGCGGACGCTTTTGACGCGTCCCTGAGCCTTTCCCGTCCATCCAAGTGTGTCTTGAGACGCACTTATGATGCGTTCGCGGTCACTGCCGGCATTCTTGCGTGCCCCACGCTTGACGCGCCTAGTTTGCTATGCCTGTGTGGCACGACGGCGTGATTGAGCGCGGCGCCGGGCGAGTGGTGAACAACACTGTGAGCGTGGCCAGGCAAGATCAGGCAGAAGACGAGAGTGGGCGGGCGGGCGTGAGATCGCGTCGCTCGGCGCGCCAGCGATCCTTACGGCGATGTGCACGGGTCCCGCGAGTCATAGTACCGACAGGTGGATAAGCGGGTGGGCGAGTCAGCCAGTTAGGGAACGAACGGGCGAGTGGATGGCCAGCCATGTAATGTGTGAATGAGACGTGCGGACAGGCAAGAACGCGCGTGGAAAGTGAAAAATATGCATGGGCAAGCGAAAAGACGCGTAGGCGAATGAGACAGGCATACCGGAGGGCGAGCAGGCAGACAAGTGTGCAGACAAATGAAGAAGTGAGCAGGCAAGCGCACGGCGGGCGAGCAGTAGACAAGCGGCGGGCAATTGAGCACTAGGTGATGGTGGTAAGAGCATGAGAGAGAGGGGCAGGAAGACGACGACGACGACGGTCGTTGCTGCGAAGAGATTACGTCATACCAGAGCGGGCGGGAATGTTAGCTTATAATGCGCATCGCGCAGTGTCGCCGTAAGTACTTAACGCAAGGGGACGTCCACGGCAGACTCGACAGCAATATTGATAGGCTACAGCCCCAGCTCAGAGGCAAAAGACATTAAGCTCTAAGCTCTAACGACGATGAGTTAACTCGCTAAGAAGCTGTCATTTGGTGACTTTGCTGTAAGCCGTCAGCAGCTCGGAGCAGATTCGGGCAGTTTTCGACGACGCGCGCAGCTCCGAGCAGCTCAGCGCATCTCCCAGCAGATGCGTTTTCCATTGGGCCTGAGCCTTCGGTTCCCCACGTACTAGTCCGGTACTACTCAATACGTGCTGGATCGATCGTCGGAAGGTTGATATTTCGATCCGGACTGATACTGTCGGGTGCAGGGTGCGGGTGAGCGCGGGTCAACATCTCGGACCGTCACGATCCTGACCATGTCGATCCGCTCTGCCGAGCCTGCGACGAGCGTAGACTGAACTACATGTAACATAGTGAACATAGCATTCCATCAAGTTGGGATACTGTTGGGGTATGACTTTTTGATTTGCCACGATTTACATCTACATTGACGCGAGCTTCTCTAGTGATTCGATAACCTACAGCCCCTCCCCGCGAACACGGACGCGTTTGCTTACTTCAGCTTAGGCGTGGTCGTCGCGGGCTGCTCGCTGGGCTCGTTGAAGATGTTGATGTCCCAGCGGGGCGAGTAGTTGTACGGTACGTTGAACCGCGTCGGGTCGCGCTTGCCGAGCGCGACCAGCTTCTGGTAGTCCTCCTCCGAGAGCGACACCTGCTTGAGGTTCGAGTCGATGCGCTCTGCACATCTCGGTCAGCCTCGCTGAATGTCACTGTCGGCACGGGGACACGTACCTTTCTGCACGGACTTGGGGATGACGGAGTACCCGCGGTACACGCCGTACGCAACAAGGACCTGCGCAGGCGTCGCGTCGAGCTTCTTCGCGATCTCGACCACCTCGGGGTAGTCGGTGAGCTTGGGCTTGCCGACCAGGTTGTTCCCGAGCGGGCTGTATGCGGTGATGTGGATGTTGTGCGCCTTGGCGAACGCGTCGAGCTCGTCCTGCTGCAGCAGCGGGTGCGCCTCGATCTGGTTCACGGTCTATGCATGGCCATCTTATCAGCTTCGGATCAGCAGTCGCGGAGCGCCGGGAGACGTACCGGCCAGACGCCGGTCGCGTCGGCGATGGTCTGGATTTGTTCGATGGTGAAGTTGGAGACACCGATGGCCTTGACCTTGCCGGTCTTGATGAGATCGATGAGTGCCTGCCACGTCTCAACGAGCGACGTCTCCGTGTCGAGCTCAACCCAGCCCTCCTTCGTTGACGGGAAGAAGTCCTTGCCAGGGACCGAGCTCCCCTTGAACGCAACGGGCCAGTGGATCACTGCCGCGGAACATCCAGGTCAGTCACAGGATGTAACACAGGACGAGCGCACTCACGGTAGAGGTCGAGGTAGTCGGTGCCGAGCTGGCTGAGCGTCTCGTCGAGCTCCTTCTCGACAAGCTCCTTCTTGTGCGAGGTGTTCCAGAGCTTGGAGGTGATGAAGAGCTCCTCGCGCTTGACGACGGAGGGGACGACCTTCTTGAGCGCACGCCCGACCTCGTCTTGGTTCGCGTAGATCATCGCGAGATCGAGGTGGCGGTAGCCCGCGCGCACGGCGAGCTCGACCTGCGGGCGCCGTCCCTCGTCAGATGCGGGCCGATGGCATGAAACACCGGCGACGTACCGCGTTCTCAACTTCGTTGGGCTTCGAGAGCCATGTGCCGAGGCCGATCTGGGGGATCGTCTGTCCGCTGGACAGAGACAGGACTTTGCCGTGGGACATGGCTGGAGATGCGGGATGGTGGGGGAGGAGAGCAGAGGGTGGGGTGCGGATTGCGCGATCGCATGCTGGTCGCTGGGGTTTATATACCACATTTCTGGCGGGATATTTCTTCCCCAGGTTCCTTCTCGGTTTCCAGGTTCGAGGGCGCAAGCCCCGCCCCCCGCCATCTGGCACTAATCTGGCACGATCTGGCACCACAGGCGATCGCGGTATGACGCAACGGTCCGCCGGGCCGTCGGGACGGACTCAGAGCCGGAGGTCGATGCGGTCCCGACCGCGTAAGTATTCCCGCAACAGCCCGAGCTGCATGTTGACCACCACTTCCATCTTGACTTGCATGCACGACGAACCCACTCGGACAAGGTGCCGTTTTCAGTTAATATTTTGACTCTGCATTGTTCATTAACTCTTTATATATGCGCCTCTAGGTAGTCCACTCTTAACGCGTAACACTCATTGACTTCACCTAAGAAGTCGCGTAATCTGTCACGGCGACTGGGATGCAGAACTATGTACACGGACGATGCAAAGACAACGAACGTGACGCTGCTTAGTCTCGAATCGCGCAGAGCGCTGCTCTGGTGAGTCGCTTGCTAGTTGTGGGAGGTTGGCCCGACACACATTGTCTCTGTTATCCGTGTGAGCGCAAAAAATGGCATATATGCGTTCCACTATTCAGTCAGCCCCTGCATCTGCAATCTTCTGGGCGAGGACGACTTGTCTGTCCAGTTTCACGGTACCAGGGTAGAGATCCGGTAGAGGTTTATTCTTTTAGAGGTGGTGACGCAGGGTCTCGCCATGGACCATACATCATCCTCATCGATCATCGACCACTCACCTCCAACTATATACTCCGGTTATTCTCTATTTGACGCCTTAGCAGCGAGCCACGCTAGCTGGATCGAAGCTGCACACTCCTGTGCTTACCATGTCGTCTCCGAGCCCAACGCTTGCAGGGTTGCTTGACTTATGTATGCTTGGAAGGACGAGTACAGTGACTGAACTTTGAAAACTTCCGGTTCCCGATGTACAGGTGCGCGTGTTCTGTCACTGTCTCCGGTGCGATCGTCCAGCCAATCGTTGATTCACATTGTCTGCAGTTAAGCGCGGAATTCACGCCTAATGGATCCAATATGTCTTTTGTTGACAGCGAGTGCGATCTTTTCGCGCTGTTTGGGCCTGGGCGACCGCCTTCTCCCGCACAAATGCTGTCACCCGTCTCCTGAGTAGGTAAGTTTGAACTGGAGGCACGGTATTCGTGCTAAATCCGACCGGGTTCTATCTCGGCCATGTCGGTGAGATGTCCTCCTGAATATGCGCGTAACGTTAGCTGTGCTGCTGTGGCGAAACTTTCCCCGCTTTACGTCCCGTCCATTGCCTTTCTCCTCCCCGCTCCACGATGGCGCGGTTGTTGGTGTCCTTGGTGCCTTCGCTTCCGGCCAAGTCGCGTACGTCTTCAAGGGCAATCAGGGCGAGTCAAACATGCTCAGACGCGTAGCGCATACGCCCTCGATCGTATATAACCTTGCTAATGCGGACGTCTCCCCACGTCGCCTCTTCTCTCTGACGTCTCGCGCACGATCGCGGCCTTCAGGCTAACTCACTGCTGCATCCGTCGACAGTTGTTCGCATCCCCGGGATCCCCGTGCCACCATCACAACGTTGTACGCCCAGTTTAGCCTCCGGGCCACTCAACATGTCTGTGCAACAAGCACTCCCGTCGCACTCCATCCCTGGCGCGGATCTTCCACCGGCTCTATGCGACGAGCTGCGTGCTGCTGTCAGAGGCCCCGTGTACGCTCGGAGCACGATGGAGTACGTCTCTCCCAACTGTATCGCCCGCGAATCTCCTTACAGCCGTGTCTATGTAGGTTCGGCGAGCGCGCCAAAACCTTCAACGGGAAGATCACCTGTCTGTCCAAGGCCCTCGTCTCGCCGCTCGACGCGCAGGACGTGAGTGCGATCGTCCTCTTCTGCCGCAAGCACGGGCTCTCTCCGTCGGTCAAAGCCGGTGGCTACGCGACGGCGGGCTGGTCCATCGCCGGCGATGTCATCGTCGACCTGGGCATGATGAGGGAGTGCGACATCGAGCCGCCTGTCCCGGACGCGGACGACGGCAAGGACTGGACTAAGCTAGTCGACATGCTCCCCCTAGGAAGCAAAGGCAAGGGCCGTGCGCGCGTCCCAGACAAGAAGGAAGACGTGGCCTCCGCAGCCCCACCCGAGACGTCGACGGCCCCCGCACACGAAGCTGAAGAGCCATCCGTTGCTGCCGGGACGAAGCGGAGGCGAGAAGACAGTGCAGAGGCGGAGGATCGGCCCCTCCCCAAACTCCAAGCGACGCAGGAGAAGCGCAACCTCCTGCGCTCGTACGACACCGCGTCCGACAGCGTCGCCGCGTTCTTCCGCGGGCCGCCGCTCCCCGAAGAGGAGGGGGAGGAGCCCCGGAAGCCCCCTGCCAACCGCCGGAGGTATGCGTCGCCCGTGCGCACTGCAAGCACGCCTACGGGACAGGGGCAGACTAGTAACTCTTCCAGCGAGGCTCCGGGTCCTATATCCATGTCTCGCTCTGGCTCCGGCGGCTCGGGGTCAACCTCTGGTCCTTCTGAAGCCAGCACGCACATCACGACGCCAGACACGGACGAGAAACCCTCGCACGAAGCGCCTCCCCCGCGCGCCCAGGATCCCTTCGGCTACCTGTCCGCGGATGACCCGACAGCGACCGCACCTCATGCGCCAGCGATGACGAGCACCAACCCGTTCGGCGCCGCCCCGGGTCCATCCAGCTTCACGACGCTCACCCCAGGGTTCTCCAGCATGGGTATGGGCATGGGGTCCTGGTCCTCGTTCTCCGCGGCAAGCGCACTGGGCCGGCAGGGCGCGTCGAGCGCAGGGGTCGGCCCACGCATCTCCTTCCCGCCGGCGTTCGCGTTCCCCGCGGGGCTGGGCATGGCGCCGATGGGGATGCTCGCGCTGCCGCCGGACGGCGGGTTCGGCGTCGTCGCGCCCGCGCGGCCCGTGCACCCGCACGCGTACGTGACGCTCGGCGCGGGGATGAAGCAGAAGGAGGTGGACATGTACACGGCGGAGCACCCGCTGGAGGGGCTCAGCGGCGTGACGGGCGAGCGGCAGGAGCGGAGCGTGCCGTACCATATGCCTTCGTGCGTCTCTCTCTCTCTGTTCCGGCGGGGTGGCGATGTGCTGACGAGGATGGATGTAGGTCGGCGCACCCTGTGGGCTCGTCGATCCTGTTGCTTGCGGGGTTTGGGTTCATCAGCCGGATGTACGGGCTGAGCGTGGACAACGTCGTCGAGATCGAGATGGTGCTGGCGGATGGCCGGATCGTGGTCGTCAGCGAGGACAGCGATCCAGGTGAGCCGAAGTCTTTCGCAAAACGCGGCCCTGACATATGTACACCATCTCTTAGATCTGTGGTGGGCAATTCGGGGCGCAGGCCCCGCCTTCGGGATCGCGACCCGGTACAAGGTCAGGGCGTTCCCAGTGCCCGTCGTCTTCGCTGGGAACCTCATCTAGTACGTCCCTCGCTCACGTCCGTCCGCACGCCCGAGTGCGGGCTCACCCGCCGTCCACAGCCGCTTCCACCGCGCGACCGCGGCCTCGCTCATCAAGCACGTGCGCGACTGCATCAAGGGCGCGCCGCGCGAGCTCTACGCGAACGTGCTGCTCACGGCGGGGCCCGCGGACAAGGACTCGCTCGTCGTCGTGCAGATGTGCTACGTCGGGCCGAAGGAGCAGGGGCTGGAGTTCCTGAACGCGATCTCGAGCTGGGACGGCGAGCGCTGCCTGCTGAACGAGGTGAACGAGAAGAGCTATCTGGCGCAGCAGGACAGCGTCGCGCAGATCCTGCGGGGGAAAGGTGCGCAGCCCGGCTTCGCGTGGGGGGTGGCTTGCTGACTGTGGCCGGGGGCGACGCTAGCGGGGCGCCAGTGGTTCATCCGCTCGGCGCTCATCCACTCCCTCCCGGACGAAATCATCAACCAGACCGTCATCCAGTTCGCCAACACGCCCATCGGGTGCAGTGAGTGTCCCATCGGGCTCTGACCCAACCTCTATTTCAAGACTGACCGTCGATTGCAGCGTGGATCTTCGAGCTTTCCGGGGGCGCCATAGCGGACTTTGAGGACACGCCGATTCCGCGGGAGCAGCGGGAGGCGGTGTGGACGGTCGCGGCGCTGCACCAGTGGGAGATGGGTATTGACGACGCGCGGTGCGTCGAGTCGGCTGAGGAGGTGCGTGGCTGTTCATCTCGCGTGGATCTGCCTCCGAGTCGAGGGCGTGCTGACGGTCTGTGTCGGTAGTGGATCGACGGGACGATCGGGAAGGTCGCGCTGGGCGGCCCGTTCCCGTCTGTACGTTTGTCGGTTGTCCTCCGTTTCGTAATGAGTCTGAAGTAAGGTTACAGTTCATCGGTCGCCACGAGCCCCCCGCGCGGACGATGGCGTGCTTCGGCAAGAACTGGGCGCGTCTGGCTGGCCTGAAGCGCAAGTACGACCCGGAGGGCTTCTTCAAGAACAACTTCTGGCCATTAGACAAGGACGGCCGGCCGATCGAGCCGTTGTCGAACGAGCCTCCCAGTCCGTCGCCTTGACCGTCATCGTCACTACTGTGCTGTCCATGTATGCATGCTGCTTCAATCTTAGAGTTCTCTGATGGGGGCTCGCTGCTGTCTGCTTTAGTCGATAGGAGTAGGCCTCCAAGCTGCATATATGCCATGATCCTCGCCATGGGTGATGTCGCTCGCGTACCAGCAGGTCCGTCAACATCCTCAATTCCCATTGACTCAAATGTTTTGTGCTTGCTCTAGACCCCAATTCGTCAACATGTGTCCCTGTGACTGTGCCAATAAGCTGTCCACGCACTAGCGCTCAGGACTGGCGACGAAGTAGATGGATGCACTGGCTGGGCCACCGTTCGTCCGCTGTTCGTGCACCGCCTGCATGGTGTCGTTGTGGCTGCGCGTCCAGAAGTCGAGAGACAATGGCCTCGCTTTTGTTCCTGCTGCCGAGCGGCCCGCCTTCTACGTCAGTGGCCACTCGTAGAAAGGAAGGATGCCACGCCGGAGCATGGTGGAACGCAGCGCATCGAGTCCGTGCGAATGCTTCATGTTCGAACTCTATTCACCGCGACGAACCTTGCACCAACCCCAAGCGCTGGATGGTGGAGTATCAGTCCACCCAGCCAAATTATAATCTCGGATGGTTGGTGAAATCCAGGAAGCAAGTAGACAAATGCTTTCAGTTTACCCATTCAAACTGGATAACTGGGTTTGACGCATACGGGTGGAGTTGACTCGGAGTGTAGGCGGGCGAGAGAAGCTTGTGGCATGGCGTGTGGCCTGTGCCCAATAACTTCCACAGGCGATGTTCACTCGAATCTTAACAGAGCGCTCTGATAAATTCACTTATGTTCATTCTCAGAACGCGAGTGCGGTGAACACGTGAAGAAAATTGCTGCATCGACCGTCACAGCATCATGCCGCTGAGCTGCGGGGATTAGGGTGCCGAACACACTGCACACGCCTATTTTGGGTCGAAAGACTCATAGCCGCCTCCCGGACTCATATCCACCTCCCACTGCCCGTACAGCTCTCGTTCGTAACAGGCGAGATGGCCAAACGTACTAAGACCGTTCATGTAAGTTTTGTCCTTTTCACCGCTTAGTTACCTGACCGGGAGACTGCGTAGGTGTATCGCATACGCTTCGCTACATAAAAAGGTACTACCCTGCGAGCTCCGCGGCTTCATCCTGTTCCACCCCGCCCGTTTATCACTCAGCGGGTTCCAAACTCATCGTCATGGCGGATTCTGCTGGTATTGAGCATGTCCTCACCGACCTGGCGACGACGACGTCAAACCTGTGTACGGCTCCCAGCGGCGTAGTCGAGGACTATCGGACAATAGCTAGCGAGGTGGACCACTTTCACTTTGTCCTCGGCGTCATCGAGCGAATTGTGCTGCCCGTTGCGCAGCGGTCACACACGACGCTAGCCTCGTTGATCTCCAACAAGGTCGGAGCTTACAAGGAAGCCGTCAAGACTTTCATGAAGACTTTCGAGCAATATGACAAGGTGTTCGGACGAGCCTCACATCCGGGGGAAGGAGGCATGGTCGCACGCACATACTGGAAGTTCCACTGGTGGCTTCGGGGCAAAGACAAGACCTCCTTTCTCAGGACTCTGCTACGTGCAGCTTACCTCGACTTGGGTGCGGCTGTCGCCCTGTTGACTCTGTAGGCTTCTCATCTTGATCTTATCTGTATCACGACGTTCGCTAAACAGTACTTAGCCATGTCACCAGCGGTGTGCCAAACCTATCAAGGCTGACTGTCTACAAACCACAGACAGGTAACGGTGTCGTACGGGAACGAAAGAGCGCGGCCTCAATTGTACGATTTTCACTTTGTGGTTCTCGCCAGCTACTGATAACACGTGTCACGTCTCCGTAGGAGCTTCAAGGCCTCACTAACGTGCCCCTGGGTGGAGGATACGTCTCTGGTGGATCCGGGTATACAAGAAACGATCAAGCTTGCCCCAATACCGCGTTAGATGCAGTTATTCGTGCGCGTGAAGGTACCTCAAATCACTGACCATCTTCTACCAGCGAGGGTCGCTCGTGGAATGGGAAAGGAACCCAATATCTCCCGGACGCCGAGGTCGGGGTGATGTAGTGGTCATTTTAGAGGCGTGTACAGAAGGTACTGAGGGTGGTAATTCGATTTTCCAGTCATATGACTAAGCTATAGCAGTTCGAGATGTGCGCACTTGGTGCGCACTATCGGTGAAGTGGTACTAGAAAGCATGAACTTTGGTTCCTCATCGTCAAGAAGGCTTGTACCGCGGAACGGATCTGACAGACACGGCGTCATTGGTGCAAGTACAGTGTGTCGAGCAACATTGTATTCACCAGTTTCTCCTAGTTTGCATGATTCGAAAAGACAGCCAACACTGGCAAACTGACGTTAGCTTACCCATTTCCCGTATAGGTTCGATTGCTACTTAGGCCCAATAAGCTTATCGCCGTCTTTCCTCAGACTACCCATGCATGCCTGTGTCTGGGGGTGGATGCAGAATGGAGATGTCGTCTGAGATGAGATGAGGGAGAGATTGTCTTGAGAAGCTAGGCCGTCCAAAAAACCACCTAACTACGTGCGAACAATGGCTAACGAGGAGGCGATCGCTGATTCAGAGCGCCTCACCACAACTGCCTACATGTACAGCGCTCGAGTTTGTGAGTTCTTGCCACGATAATCGTACAGGATGAATAGCCGTTCCAATGCGAGCTACCGGCCTCACCGACTGCGTTCTCAGTACGGCGACGTAGATCCACAGACGACACCGCCGTTCCTTCCCCAGCACAGCGGTGCATTATTAAATTGGTAAGTTAAGGACCGGAAGGCTCCTAGATGCGCACAATTGTACAAGGTGCCCATTCGAGTTTCTTCTCGTTGTCGCCGAGAGCGGGTCAAGACATTCGTACTCACGAAGTTCATGCCACCTTGCAGGTGGATTGCTGTGCGACACGCGTCACGGACGTACTGGTACCGAATGGGAACCGTCGATCGTTCCACCTTCCGACAGGCGCGCGTCAGGTAGAGTCAATGTCCTCCGGTGTCCACCTCCCACCATCTCTATGAGCAACAGGATCCACCCACCAGTGTCATACGCATCTGGTGGAATGGCCTCCAGGATACGCAACGTTCTTGTGCTCACCTAACAAGGCCGAGTCTGAGGATGCATTGCATGCCAGTGCTCGCAGACGTATAAAAGCGGCTCGCATTACGATGCAGTACGCACGTTACACGGACCACTACGCTTGCATTCCACCTTGGCTCCCTCTTCAGAGGATATTGGAAGGGTCTCGTACTCATACTCATGTCATCACCTCTCGGTGTCGGGGACATCATCAGCATCGTCGCGGTACTGAACAGCATGCGCCTGGCCCTCAGCGACGCTCGTGGATCAGCTGAGGAATACCAGAGATGGTTAGGGAGCTAGACCGCTTTCGTGCTGACCTCGACATCATCAGGGTGTCGCCTGCCCCTCGCACAAGACCTGATATGGATTGCATCGTCACTTCCGACAACTCGATGCATACGGAGAAGCCATGAAAATTCAAGCAGACGATCGAAGATACGACACGACACTAGGACACCATCTGAAGCATGGGGGGTAATTGCCGTGTAATCCGGAAGATCGACTGGCGGCTTCGGCGTAAAAGCGAAGTCTTACAAGCCAGACAAGATATGTACGGGCCTACTCCAGCATATCCATGACTTAGCTTTGTTGACGCTGTGAGACAATCTCTACGTTCATACAATCGCGCACTAAAATGTGCTTGCTTACCAGACGCATTTCGCGCGATTCGTCGTCCTCCGCAAGGCCAAATGTTACGCAACGACTTCAACGCGACAGGAGCATGACGGAGACAAATTGTTTCCAGCGCATGGTACTTCAGTTATATAAAATTGCCAGGCACCCAGGAGTACTGAATGATCATGTCCGTGTAGGAATGCATAAAGCTCACCGAGAGGCATCCGGGTGGAGGCTTTTCTGACCCTGGAGGTCGATCTTCGCCCATGCCCAACGATCCATACAGTCGAAGCATTGAACTGGAAACTATCGTCCACAAGCGTGCGAGCATGTCGATTTACCAACACTGTCGGGATAGCAGCGATTCTACGCTAGCTTGGGACGAGACGCTTGAACGGCTTGATGAAGATCTACTGGAGAGGTTCATTCGCTGAGTCAATATGCTTGTCCAAGGTATGCACACAACGCGCTGGATGCAGCTACTCAATCTCACACCTGAATGACTAGCCATTAGCAACGACTACTCGGTGACACGCCGAAGAAACCACGGACCAGATATGCTTTCCCCGATGTTATGCGTATGATACCTGTGCGCAGAGTCGATCTAAGGTAGACCATGTCAAGGCCGGTTATGCTGATTACGATTATTTGCCGTCGTCGTAAAACGACGATTTTTGTGTTGACATTTTACACCGCGGCGGTGCTTAATTTCGACTGCGTTATGGAGTCGTTCTCGCTCTCTGCTGGCGGTCCGGGGTGCTGTGTGACGGTGAACCGACCATACAAGGATGGATCGCAGGGAAAATTCGACTCATTCAAGACCATCGAAAGCGTATTGCGCCGTCAATCACAGCGAGACCGTGCCCGGGAGGCGACCAAGGGCAAGCATGAACACTCCGTGTGAAAGATACCTGTGAGGAATTTCGATGGTTTGACAATCTTGTTCAGTAGTCTAGTAAATCAGTAACTGAGGTGTAGGTGAACCGTACGACGTGCACTTGCATCTAGGACTGGCAGCGCTCAGCACGGTAGTCGATGCTACGTACCGAACTTTCCCACGTACATTTACTCCGGCCGCATCGCTCAGACTGCTCCAACAGTACCTACATAGACTTGTGCGTTGCGCTCTCGCTTTCTTGTCATGTGCTTAACGCATCGGACGGGAGGCTATGCTATCTGAGTCGCGGTTTCGTTGACATTTCCACTCTTGCTTCCGACTCGAGTTCGCTGCCAGTCGCATGGGCTACTATTGCCAGCACACATCACTTGTATTGAACGCCCAACTTGAAGCCATCCAAACACTGTCGGTGGCCTGTGCACCACCGATAACCTCGGGTCCACACGTGCTTGTGATACAGGCGAGCGAGCACACGGATGAATGGTGGGTGGGTTTTCCTCAGCCCATCGAGTCCGTCGTGTCATGTCCGAAGCCTGTCCACCACACTTGAACCTCAAGCGCCGGGTGGTGGACAATCGGTCCACCAGCCAAATCACGATGTCAGATGGTTGGTGAGGACCAGAAAGCAAGTGGAAATTGCTCTTAGGATACCTAATCAAGCTGGGTTTGATGCATATTGGTGGAATCGAGTGTAGGTGGGCGAGACAAACCTATGGCATGGCGTGCCTGTGCTCAACATCTTCCGTAGGCGATGTTCACTCGGATCTCATAGAGCAGTCTGGGTGACTAACTTATGCTCATTAACAGAAGGCACGCCGCTGGGCGGCGACCAAAATGCCGAATACACTGCGCACGCCTATCTTTGTCGAAGAACTCGTATCCACCTCTCCAATTCATTTCCAACCCCCCACCGCTCGCACACCAAGATCCACCGGTCGTCTCGACTCCCGTACGAATCCAGGGGTATGACATTGGCCAATATAGAACGCTCATGTGAGCAATGTCATCCCCACCGCTTAGTTAGCTGACCCCTTGTAGGTGTATCGCTTACTTGATGATAAAAGCTAACCTGCCACGAGCTCGCGACTTTGTCAAATCGCCCGTTTGTCGCTCAGCGACCTCCGAACTCATCGTCATGTCGGATCCTGCTGGTATTGAGTATGTCCTCAACGTCTTGGCGACGCCAACCTGTGCGCGGCTCCGAGCGGCGCAGTCGAGGACTATCGGACGATAGCCAGCGAGATGGACCACTTTCACGTTGTCCTCGGCGTCCTCGAGCGAGTTGTGCTGCCGTCGCGCAGCGGTCACACACGACGCTAGCCTCGTTGATCTCCAACAAGGTCGGAGCTTACAAGGAAGCCGTCAGGACTTTCATGAAGACCTTCGAGCAATATGACAAGGTGTTCGGACGAGCCTCACAGCTGGGGAAAGGAGGCATGGTCACACGCACATACTGGAAGTTTCACTGGCGGCTGTGGGGCAAAGACAAGCCTTCCATTGTTAGGACTGTGCTGAGCGCAGCTTACCTCGACTTGGGCGCGACTGTCGCTCTGTTGGTTCTGTAGGCTTCTCATCTTGATCATGTCCGTATTGCAACGTTTGCTAAACTGAAATTAGTCATGTCACCAGCGGTGTGCCAAACCCCTCGGGGCTGACTGTCTACCATTCACAGACAGGTAACAGCGCGGTACGGAAACGAACCGGAGCGGCGTGTGAGTCGGCCTGAGCTCGTTTCATTGACTCTGCGGTCCTTACTGAATTCTCTAACAGCGATGATTGGTAAAGGAAGAGAGATACAATATCTCCCAAAGCGCGAAGGTGCTCCTCGAGCGCAGGCGGATACGCAGTCTGTACTTGTTCAAGAAGGTTATACGGGAGACGGTAACAAATTCGATCTCACGGCTATATGATAACTATCAGGGAGTGTAACGGGCGCCCCCGTCACATACTTACATACGTGCCCCACTGTCCGTAGATATGTTGCGCTAGCCTGTAAGTTATCTGAGTAGTTTTATGCCTATCTAACGCTAGTTTTCGAGCCTCTGTGGTGCACTTTTATTCGATCTCATCGCCCCTTCTGCGCGACCACAGCCGCTATGTACGACCACCCGGGCCGCTTCGCTTGTTCAGACGGGAAGACCTACACGGGCGCTTGAGGCTTATTCTGACTCATCATGTCAAGAAGTATGTACACCGCTGGTACGTAGTCACCGGGTCCCACCCTGAGCCACCAGCCCTACTGACCACATCTTTAGACATTACGCCGACGTACATCTATAGTAATATCGAAGTGTCTGATTCATCCCACGAAATACTGCTACGTTGGCATATTGAGTGAGTCGGGTTCAAGTTAACCGCTACAAGCGTACAGGCTACCTAATAAGACAGTGCAGCAGGCGACGATGTGGACGTCTGTCCTTTTGGGTGGCAGGCCTGGAACTTGATTCGGTTCTTGATGTGATGGAGGTGGACAGTACTGCGCCACGCGCGTCACGGACATAATGTACTGTCAGGTACAGGATCCGAGCGTCCCACCTCCTGACGGGCGCATCAGCTAGAGTCAATGTGCTCTGTCCACCTTCATCCGCCTCAAGAAGCAATACGCAAGATATCCGAAAACGTCTGGTGGGTCTTCAGGTCTCTGGCCTGGACGCACCGTGCGTTCAAGTCACTACTTCATTCCCACCTGCGCAGCCTTGGTGGTTCGTTCCATGGTCTGGGAGAGACGATGTGCGAGGTGCAGACACTATAAATTGGGTCTGCTTATGCTCCCCGGAGAGCTTGAACCTATTCTGCCTCATCGTCTTCGCGGCGTATTGTTCACCGGCTTCCGCTGCTCATCGTCATGTCTGTCCCCATCAGTCTCGGAGACATCGCCACCATTCTCTCCACATTAAAGAGCATCTGTATGGCCTTCAACGACGCTCGCGGTTCAGCTAGCGACTACAGGAAGACAGTCAGTGAAGTGGACCGCTTCCGCGCCGACCTAGATTCCATCCAGCGCGTTGTGCTTCCCTTAGCTCAAGCGTTGGATGCCACAGTGGCCCTCTCAGTTTCCGAGAAACTCGAGGCGTTCTCGCAGGCCACGGGTAGGTTTCTGAAGAGGGTCGAACGATACAAAGCTGCACTAGGTGGACTGCCAACGCGAGGGTGTGTTTTCGCCCGCATATACCGGAAGATGGATTGGTGGCTCTGGCGTCGACGGGAAGCTTCCGAAGTCAGGCAACAACTGGATGTAGCCACACCAGCATGACCATGACTCTCCACTTGTTAACTTTGTGAGCATTCGTGTATCGTCATCCGGGTGTCGACTCTATCGCTGAATCGTGTTCCGTCGTTAGACTGCTTTTGGCGGCCGTTTTACGACCGACCGGTGTTAGCTTGCCGCTGTTAGGGAACAAGGAAACACGGGGAAGGAACAGCTATCTGCCCAAAGTATGTCCTCACTTAGGGCCGAGAGCACATTACTGACATGCACTGCGCTTAGAGGAAGTGCGGTTACAATTCAGGTGGCGGTGATGACCTGGAGAAATTCGCGTACATACCATATGCCCCAAATCTTCGAAGTCCCACATTAGAGACGCTTACCTCCACATATACCGACACAGTCGACCTGGAGTCCGATTGTAACGGCAGTGTTTCGCCGTCGACCAGCGAGACGCTGTCGATCGAAACATGGTAACATCCGTCTGAAGTGACCTCGAAGGTGTGTACAGAATCCTCTGGAATTAGCGACTCGACCCTATGTTTTCCATCCGACTAGGTCAAACAAAATCATACGATGCATACGATATCGTCAACACGGTCACGGATTATATGTACTTTACCTCCTATGTGTATCATACCTCTATGCAGACTCGACACCTGGTAGACTCGCCTACTGTCTCGTATTCCAACACCTGTAGCAGAATGTCAATATATCGTTACAAAGATACGTTGAATCGCCGGTATCACGGCGGTATCACAGTCGCTCCCATTCTCAATTCGTGATCCAGGGATAGTCTGACCTTCAGCCAGATTAGTGGAGCGACCCTGTACGTTGATATTGCACGACCATTCGGTGCAGACTATCGAGAGAGCAATGTCAACAGCAGCGCAATCATCGTCCACACACGCGGGGCTGAGACTTTCAGGAGCGCTGAAAGGTGGCTACCTGGCATGAGTACTGCAAGGAAGGTCCAAAGTCTGAGCCACGTCAATAATCTGTTAATCTTGTTGGTGTAGCAGTGTCAGATAAGCAAGTATGTGTCACAGATCGTCCTCGACTTGCACAATGAACCTTGACTCCGCCACCGCGCCCACGTTCGCCATGGTCTCGTCCTTCGGGCACATGAATCTGTGCTCTACGATCTCACCATCCTCCTCCGTGTCAATTGCCAGCACCAGCTGCGTCCTGTTGAGAATATAAGTCAGAGGTGGTCCATGACAATCCGACGTGTGAGTACGCACTTATCATACAACTCCTCGATGCCGAACGTACGACAGGCTTGCATGAGCACCTTCGAGACGGTATGGCGTCCCCGAGTCTTGAACATTGTTTGCGTCTCCTCGTCGCTGCCGTCGTCATACTCGATGATGACGACAAATCGTTCATCTGGCCCGGGCTGCGGACGCGGAGGAGGTTCTGTATGCGTTGTTAGATATCAGGGCTATGGAAATAGTGATGGGAATGCCGGTGCTCACCAGGCCTTTCTTTTTTGACGGATTTGGGTCCTGCGCTAGCGGTTGCGTTACGCTCCTGCTTGATTTAGGCGTTGGGCTGCTTGTGAGACTACGATGACACCATGTGTTAGGGACCGTTCAAGCAGTCGCGAACAAATAAACACACACCGATGCTGCGTTGAGGTGAGCTCCGCCGGTCAACCTTCGAGGCTGGGGTCTTGGGGGATGGCGGGAGGGGCTGCAGCTGTTTAGGAGATTGCGGCGCCAGTGGCGGCGATGGTGGTAGCTGCAGCTGTTGCGCATTGTCTTCTTCCTCGGCGATGACGATGCCTCCGCTACGCCACCCTCAGCCTCTTCCTCACGTAGCTCGTCATCAAGCTCATCTTCCACCTCCTCGTCCTCTTCATCCTCGGACGCGACGACCTGCGCTTGCCTACGCCCCTGCTCCGAAAGACAACGTCTTCCTCTTCTTCCTCTGCATCCTCTCTTCATCGTCTTCAGTAGGTGGGACACTGGTTCCCTCGACTTTCTATCCTCGCTGGCCTTCGAAGGCCGCGCCGGCGATGGCAGGACGAACGAGCGGCGTGACGCCCGATGCCGTTTGTCATCGGGCGCGAGGCTCATGCGCGAGAGCGCCTCGCTGCGTCAATGACGTCTTTCGTGGGCGCATCCCCTACATCGTGCGTGACGACGCGATCCGGCAAGGGGGCGCGATGCTCTTCCGGGTGCCTTCTTCTGATCTCGCGCACCCGAGTCGTGCAGCTCGACGGTCACTGACGTGAGGAGGGTCTTGATCGCGTCCCATGCCCCCTTTGTGATCTCTACGTTGATCCCCTTGCTTCCCGCGAGCTCTTGTGTGTAGAAGCGCACATTCGACACATCGACCGAGAGGCCAAACGTCTCGCCGGAGAGCGCGACCAGATCCTATCAAGTGTGAAGTGTTGCTCATAAGTCATGTATCAAATTCCAAAATCATCGAGTGTCCCAAAGTACCTCATAGCTGTCTGGAGGCATACTAGTACGCGTCGCGTGTGTGTTTCGCGAGCGCGCCTGCAATCTGCAAGACGATCAGCTCTTGCGATGATTTTATCTCTGGGTCCTCGAAGATCTGAAGCGCATAGTGTGTTGTATACACCTTCAATATCAAGCAAGAAGATCAAGCAAAAGCAGCCTCAATCGATAGTTTGGTAGAAGTCGAAGAACTCAACACGCGTCAGGCGCGCGTTGGCGTCGCGTAGCGCGTCAGTCACCTGGCCGCGGGCGAGGCGCACGTGAATGACGCGTCTCGCGTGACGCGCCCAGACGCGCGCGCGTTGGGCTTGGCGCAATTGTGGCGGTCCACCAAACCGATACATACATAATCCTCCACCTCACCGCGCTGCCCTTGCTCTCGACATTCATCTTCACCGAGACAAACCGTACCAACTGCAACAGAACTGATTATGTCTTACGGCGTATGTGGTTACTCTCCTCCTAGCGTGTATCACTGATTTCTTATCTCGACCATCGCTGCCGGACAGTATGGTGGCGGATATGCACCTCCGACTGGCGCGCCGCCGGGGTACGGAGGTGGTGGATATGGAGCAGGAGGCGACCAAGGACACAGGGGATACGGAGCCGGAGCCGAACCTGGAGGCTTTGCACCGAGGGGAGCCAGGGGGCCGCCGCCCGGAGTTGATCCTCAGTGAGTATTGTACTACGTCAGGGGGTAAGGGGTTTCCACTGAGAATCCCTGCTGCGGCTGCGGTGCATAGGCTGTGGAACTGGTTCACTGCTGTCGACACGGACGGCAGCGGCCAAATAAGTGCCCATGAGCTCCGTGAGTCTACACCATCTTGGTGGTATGTTGGGTGGAACACTGAACTACGCTGCGCGGGTCCATATAGAGAAGGCGCTCATCAATGGCGACTGGACGCCCTTTGACCTCGACACCGTGAAGATGCTGATGACGATCTTCGTGAGTAATGTCTTCTTTACTCTGTGCCGAGACTAACTGTTCCACCAGGATGTCGACCGCAGTGGAACCATCGGCTACAACGAAGTACGCACTGCCCTGTTCGTTCTTTTGAAGGCCACCGCTAACGGTTACATCCGCAGTTCGCTGGCCTATGGAAGTACGTCAAAGACTGGCAGAACGTCTACCGCCACTTCGACCGCGACCGCTCCGGCACGATCGACGTGCGCGAGTTGCGTGACGCCCTTACGCAGTTCGGCTACAACCTCTCCCCGCGCCTGCTCGACCTCGTCGAGCGCAAGTACGGTGAGTTCCCGCCCGCTGCATCCGTGACCGCCCACGCTCACCGGGGCAGACATCCGTCAAGGCGCCGCTGGTCCCGGCCTCACCGCGGGCATCACGTTTGACCGCTTCGTGCGCGCGTGCGTCGCCGTGAAGCAGCTCACGGAGTCGTTCCAGCGCCTCGACACCAACCGCAGTGGGTGGGTGCAGCTGAACTACGATCAGTTTATGGCCACCGTGCTATCTGCCCCGTGAACGGTTGTTATTTGAATGAACGAGCTGTCGGGCCGCTGCAGACATGATGAAGGGCAGGAGAAGAATTTGAGGCTCAGATCTACATACGATGTACGATACAGTAATGTGAAATGCGATCGTTCCGTCCTTCCCTCCCGGCCTGTTCGTAATCCTCAAGTTGTAACATCGAGTGGCCTAGTCTCTGGCGTCAGCGTGCGTCGGCAAACACAACTCTTGTGTTTGTTTTTTCGAGACCGCGTGGTCGCAACTTGAAGCACGGACTGAGACAAATCCCACAAAAGCAGCTTGGTCCATCATTTATCCGTCCCGGTTGTACTCAACTTGAATATTGTGGCGGCTCGCCAAGTTGTTGCGCCAATCTCTAGCATATTGGTGGATCAGTTCGTAGGTGAGCCGGCAACAGCGATGAGCACGACGAGTACCATAGAAACGGTGTCGGTGCCATATGCTCCGGAAGTGCCAGTGGGTGCCTCGCATGGCCATGATCTTGTATGAAACGGGGCGCGCCGGTGAGTGTGATGAGGTCTCCAAACCTGGTTTTTTCAAGTACTGCTCTGGCGAGGATGGTGAGTATGAGAGCGGGTACTTATAGGACGAACACTTACTAACTACGCGATTCAACTTAAACCGCACAACGAGTACACACTACTAGTATTCGTTAGGTGAGTACTAGCATGTTCGCGCCCGAGCCTCGGCCAGGTTAAAATCACTCACAATGATCCCCAATCAATCCCTCGTGACCTAGACCACGTCGGATGCAGACACTGGCAACGCACACAAGGCGCGTCATTGCGCAGTCAAGCTTTCCGCGGTGCCATTCGCAGCTGGGCGCGCCGCGACTGGCGCGGCGGCCTTGGTGTGCCTGGAGATAAGCGGCCCCGAGCCTGCCACCCGCCCAATCGAAAGTTCAAGCTGTGTGCGCACCAGATCGGAGCTAGAAGCGCAGGTCCGTGGTAAAGCGTAATTGAGGGCGCGCTGGATAAGGTAAACAGGTACGAGTTGGCCTCAGAGCGTACCTCGCTGGGTGCGCTGCGGACGAGGGCATTGAGACTGATCTCAGTGGGGTCACCGGCCAGCGGAGGAGAGGTTAAGTTTGATGATGAGTTGATTTGGTCAACAGCAGAATCGATGTGCGGGCGCGTGTAGATGTAGAAAGTGATAGAGAATCGCAGAGGATGACGGTTGTGAGATCGTCGTGGTCAGATTGGCTGGAGGACGTGGTTCGCGAGCTGTTGAATCATGGGCTTGACCTGTGCCGTACGTACTGGAATTCTGAGGGAAGCTGCAATATATGAGCCGCCATGACGCGAAGATGGGAATAAATAGATACGCATGAAAGGGGTATGTTCCGGAGTGGCAGAGATACGCGCAACAAACGTGCTAAGTACGGAGATAGAGAGCAGAGGTTGGGTTATGCCCCGGATGGCCGCATACTGTACCAGCGGTGTCAGTACATGTATGGGTGCCTTGGGCGTAATACAAGCGAGCCCGGCATGAGATACTTTGTTCAGTTGATATACTGTACATGTGGTTATCAAGGTTGCGCGGCGACACGTTGGGAGGCGCGGAGCGCGTGCCATCACAGTCGCGACGTTGTTCCGTGACGGTCGTAAGTACAGCCTACTTATGGGGTGTCGCGTCGAGAGGAGACGAGTCGTACAGCGGCGTAGGAGACCCACCTCACGGTGGCCGCGACGACCGGGCGACGACCTTGGTCCGTGATGGCAGATTGAGATTGGACGGCATATCCGTCCGTAAGTCAAATTGGAGATGCGCCGAGGTCACCGAGATATGGTCCTCAAATTCTGTGATATAGATAGCATATCCCAAGTCAGGCCAGTCGTCTCTCCTGTCTGAGTCTCGCATTCTGCACAATTTCGACGAGAGCACATCGGCGCTGCGGACGGTCGCGATCAACGGAAGGCGGGCTGGGATAATAAATTAATCGAGAAGTACGGCCGCGTACAGGGAGCCCGATCAGATCTTCATGGGAGGTCCCGGGCGTCTTCGCGGGGTCGCTAGCCAAATCGGGGACAGCGGCGTGCCTGGATCGAACGAGCCGTGGGTTGGCTCGTTCGTCCGCTTGTGTCCTCCGTTCGAGTGTCCGCCCTCTCAGCCTCCTCGTCGCACTCCTCCTCGTCCCCCCTCCTCCCGTGCGCCATCACCGCGACCAACACGCCGCGCTCATCGTCGCGTACGACGCCCGCAAGCCCACACACACGCAAGGTCTATCGAAGTACACACGCGCGCGCCGCCTCGGACGCCCGCACACGCCGCCCTGGCGGGGCTAAGTAATGAGCAACGCATCGCCCACCGCGTACCTCCTGTGGACCATCCTCTCCGTCCTCGTGCGTACCCTCTCCTCGCGTCCCCGCGCACGTCTAACGCTGTTTCGTTCATTCTTTCCATATATGCATGGTGCCCCGCGTGGTTGCCTCTTATGTCCGCGCGTGTTGTATATGCGTGCTGCATGGGCTCATGTGGGTGCTGCGCGGTCCCCTCACGGATGCATAATGTTGTGATTTGGACGGCTTGGGATGGCTTGCGTTCGGTGCTGGGCAGTTCCTCGGATTTCTGATATACCACCTCTGGAGCTACGACCGCTTTCAGTGTCTCCGTTGGTCGGCCGGCCGCCAGCCCGGTGCGTTCAAGCGTGTCATGACCGTGCGTCGTCCCTGCAATCATCATATGCACGCGTTATGCTTACTGCGAGCGTTGGCTATCTACTTGCATGCAATATATGCGCGGCGGTGCGGTAGTATTCATATCTAGCGAGTGTGCCGCTGTTCACGGTATACAGCATCGCATATACCGTGCTGAAATACCGCGAAGGTGCGTTCCGCCCGCCATCTCGCAGCGCAGGGGCTACCGCCTCGCGTCTCGCGCAAGCCGCTCGCCGTGTGCCTACCTGCTGACACGATGCATGCTCCACCAGGCTTCGTCGTGTTACCCACGACAAATATAAGTGCGTACATGCTGTCTATCTCTCTATACACCCTCCGCTCACCATGCACATCCTCTCTTTCTCCATTCATTCGATATTCTCTCTTCCCCTCGGCACCCTAACCGCTCGCTCACCCGCATCAACCGGCACACCCAACCTTTCCCGCTGGCTCCGCTGCTGCCTCATTATCCCTGTCGCTCCGACCTGTCACGGCTAACTCTACCGAAATGCGCGGTTTCGACTCGCTCTGGTGATCCGGCGGCACCTCGCATCTCCTGCTCGTCCGTGATATCACTTATGATGGGCCTACTCTCGGCTACGCCCATTGCTGCTCTGCCTACGCCAACCTGCGCGTCATCCTCCAATTGGGCTACACTCATTACGGTCTCTGCGCGCGCTGTTATGTCGGTCCTGTTCTGACGGCGCGCCGGCTCACTTCCTCGCTACGAACGTCGGCGCACTGCACTGCGGATCCCCCGAACACTCGCGACTCCGGCATCGCCTCGACGTTCCGCGTCATGGTCGCATCCGTCGTGTGGCCACCCGATCCCGAACTCCCGTCCGGACCACTCGGCGGATCCCTCGCCCGGTGAAATATCGCGCGGCTGATCTCATCTGACTTGTCGCCTCGCCCTGGCCGGACGTCTTCTGCGCGTCTCCGCGCCCTGGTTACTGATGCGCCGTTCGTCGTCTTGTGGCGGTCTTCGCGGTCTGGTCCCGGCGTGATTGTTGCTGGCTCGCGCGAATCTCGTAACTCGTTTGCTACGGTGATGCCGATACGCGAATGTTGACCTGCCGGCGGTTTGTTTGATTGCCGATTGGTCCGCCGGGCTTTGGGATGCTCTGTGCTTGCAATTGGCTGGTGTGCTCGACGATCTGGTTCGCCTATCCGTTGCGTCGTCATGTGTGTGTGGGTATATGCGCACTGACAGTCTTCCCCCGACCCATCGAGATGTACAGCGATCGCTCGCGGGCGTGGGTCCTCCCGCTGAACTTCGTATTCAGCTTCGCCTGGGCGCTCGAGCTGTGCGTATGCTTTCCGATTTCTCGACCGTCTTCACGCTCACCCGTCTCCGATGTTTCAAGCGTAACCCACCTCGAAGGTCGGTGTCTTCCCGCACTGCTATGCTACCCATCTGGGGTGCGTGATGCACGGCTGACGTATGGGTGATGTGCAGAGCTCGCGTTTTGGCTGTACCTCCTCCATCAGAGGCCGGAGAAGGGCGAGTGGTTCGAGAGCTGGGAGTACAGGTTCTGGTACTGGGGTGCGTCTCCGCCCCTCCCGTGCGCCTCGCGACGGCTCATCTTGTTTGTCACCAGGGAGCATCGTGTCCATCATAGGGATGCCGCTGACGTGCATGATTGCACGTAGGCACCTGGATACGGTGCGTGCTCCCGCGTTCGAGGCCCGTCTCGCTCTCCCCTAACGTGTGTCCCCGCAGCTCGACGCGTACATCTTCCTGAGCGGCTCGTGCGGCTCGCTGAGCACGACGGTCGCGTTCCTGTATGTGCTCTGGCGCTTCCCGCGATTCATACGGCACGTGAAGTCGGAGGGCGCGGACCCGACGGTCGTCGTCCGATTGGCGACGTTCTACCAGCTGAACGTACGTGCAGGGCGTTGTGCCTTCGTGTGTGGGCTTGATGTTGACGTGAACACGTTTTTCCGGTTGGGGTGCAGCTCGCACGGGTGGTGTTTAGGTTCTTGTTTACGGTGCCGCTGCTGATGCTTGCCCTGGACGCGATCGTTGGGTCGAGCCACCCGCTGAATTCGCATCTGTACGTGATCATTGCATCTCTGAGGAAGTTAAGTGATGCTGATGAACGTTTAGGGAGTCGGCAGGTATTGTTGTCTTGTGGATGGACTTGAGTGGATTATTGATGAGTGTCGGGTGTAGATTTCTTGGTTATGATTGGCGGGGTCGGCTGTTTCGTGTCGTCTGCGATTACGCTCCTGGTGCGTCTCACTAATTTGATGCTTGATGCTGAACCTCGTCTCATATGACTACTTGCTCCTTGTGCCTATGGCCGCGGCGTTGTCTGACCTCCTGTAGATTTCTTCCCGCGGTCCATCCTGCGCGAGGCGGGCTACAAGCCCAAGCCGACATCCACAGTCCACCACTCACCCAAGCATACAGCACCCCCATCCTCACGCACGCACCATCGTTCTCCTTATCCCATGCGCCATCCATAGCCCACTCCGCACCCGTCTTCTCGCCCTCGGGCCACCACCATTTCACGGGCGCTCTGTCCCACCCGCAGCTCCACCACATCGCGAGCCTCGATCAGCTGCCGAGGGCGCCGTCCACCCACGGGCATTCACAGCACCAATTCTCCGCGGTGGGCGGGGGGGACGGGGTCTGTGCCGGGCCCGAGCACCTGGAGGGTGAGGTGGTGAGCACGGCGGTGAGTCCACACGAGAGCATGGTGGACGTCGCGGTGGGCGGGGGAGAGACGATCGAGGAGGCGGACGAGGGTGAGGAGGCAGAGGAGGGGGCGGAGGAGGAAGGAGAAGGCGGCGATGCGCCTCCATACTCGCACATGCGCACACAAAATTCTCATTACCACCCGCGCCATGACCACCCGCGGGACCACCACCCACATCCCCGCCCCCATTCCTTTCCGTACCCTCGGAGTCCACATTCGTTCGCGCAGTCGCCACCGTCTTCCCCGCCCTCACGACCGCATTCGCAGATCCTACTGCCGACGTCTGTGGGCCCGGGGTCCCCACAGGAAACACCAGCGCAGAACGCCGTGAACAACCTATACCAGCGCCACCCTTTCCCACACACCCTCTCATCACCGCAGATTCCACAAAACGCGCAGCCACCACCTGGCTCGCCACCGGCGGTGCGCGTGGCGGTCCCCCGCCCGCGTGCCGCTCTTCGCTGTCGCCCCAATTACCGTCGTGGGCGGAGGGCGTCGGCGTCGCACGGCGCGCGAGCTCGTATGTGTCGAAGAAGCCGCCCCTGAGAGAGGGCGATAACGAGATGCAGCGCGTGAGGGAGAGCGGAAGCGAGCGGGGGCAGGCGCGCGAGGGGTGGGGTGCGCCTCGGGAGGGGTACAGGAGAGGCGCACCGAGGCTGCACCCGTATGTGATGACGTTCACGAGTCCAATCGGTGGGTGTCTCTGTCATGAGGAGCACGGTGGTCGACGTGTATTGGAGAATCGTTGGCTGATGCTGCGGTAGATTTGGTGGACTTGTCGACACCCGAGGAGCTCCCGGGCGAAATGCCTTCCGGACGAAGATCACCGTGACCTTCCAGAATCCTTTCGTCGACCTTCAAATCCATGCAGTCGCGCTGCATCATCCTCATCATCGCATATCCTGGATACCCTCACCTGCCTCTTGCTTTGCTCCACGCTGTCGTCGTCATCGCTCATTCGTTGTAAGTCAACTACATATGGCACCATCAGTCTTGCATGCATGGATTACAGAGTCGGAGCGGGTAGGTCTGCGTCACAGGATTGGCCATCCGGGTTCAGCGCTCGGTGGTCGTACATCGAGAGGTGGTCGACGGGTGGGGACAGGCGTCTCTTCCATAAAGCTGACGGCACACTCTTCATGGCGCGTGGCCATGCACGTCGTGTGTCGCTGTCAGCGTCGAGGTGATGATGGAGGAGGAGAGCGTCGACCCGCGCGCCTGCTTTGGACTGAGATGGTCGTTTGGTTAGGAGTGGACCTAGGATAGCGCGTGTGCTAATGTGTATCACTTATTCCCCTCTCGCAACTTACGCCGTCGGTGGATACTTGTATGTATAGTGTTATCCATTCAGAGGAAGTGAACGCATGTATTGAACGCGGTTATCTGTGGTTGTCCTCGAACGCTACATCGATAGTGTGCTGTCCAGGGAACAGCAAGCTTCGTATCCGACTGACACAAGGTAATGCACACTACGCGAATACAGGCCCTTCTCAACATTACGAATGATACCTTCACCATCGTCTTCCATCCCTCCGTCATATGTCATGTGTTATAGCCTCAACACGGCCGTGAATGTGTCGTGAGTTTGCGTGGATCTGGATCGTGCGTCCAAATTTCGCTCGAATGCGCAATGCATGTGTATCCTAAACAGCGTGTTATTCATGCACTGAGATTTGAAGGGGGGGAATGACGAACTGTTTCTCGTAGTGGTCTGTGTTTCACTGTCATGCCCCATCTACACCCTCAGTGTCTGAAGCGTAGCCAGATCCGCCGAATGATCCCGCCCTACCTGCAAGAACGGTTGAATGCCCCTTGGATGGTGCTGTTCGTAATGACGTTCGGCGGGACTGCAGTGGACCGTAGCACGATAGCAGACTTCGAACGCATACGTTGAGGATCCCGCGGTCGTGCCAGGATGCCAGTAAAGATTGCATTTTCTCTATGGTAATCTGCATCGCATCGGAGAAATCGGTCTGGTTCCATTGACGCCTATCTTGAGCGACGTGAAATTGAATGTTGACACTGGTGAGCCGGTTGAACGAAGGTGCGTTCGCCACGTCATGTAGACGACGCTGCACTTGATGGTCGTGAGGTGTCCAATTGAGTCTGTCGATCGTGTGGCCATATCGTGCTACTGTCGAGGAAAGATCAACGACCAAACTGAGCCGTTCTAGTTGGCACTGAGAGAGATTGGAAAGAACCAAGTGGAGTTGGTCTGCTATTCTCAAGGGTGGTGAAGATGGGTCCATGTTTGTTGCAGAATCCAGATTTCGGTAGCCAAATTGCAAAATGCGTAGATTGGCACCATGCAATTTGAGGAGCGAAGAGGGATAACCTGTCAGCATTGGTCAGCTGAGAAGGTTTACGCCCAAGAAGTATATTACTATGCCCGGAGTCAATGAGACGCAAGTTCTCCATGGACGGCGCGGCCCTTTGAAGGAGTTCGCAGATCGACCGCTCACTAGCCGCGAAGTCCTGCTCTACACATAGGGAACGATGGTACTACGGCCATCTGTGGGAAATAACCAATCAACCAGACGATCAAGCAGTGCTGAGTCGAGGGACACTAGCGTCAGCTTCTTGAGCTTCGGTATCAGGATAGGCCCAGGTCCAGGATATGCGGGCGGCACCAAGTTCTTCTGCGCCGCTTTGGTCAGATGACCATTGACCAAATCTAGCTCCGAGAGTGCTGGTAAAGCGCAGATGACACGTCGCAATCTTACACACTAGAGAGGACGAAACTGCGTAGTGCCAAGTGGGTCACGTGTTGAAATTGGGAGAGATTCAGAGTGAATGTGGGGTCGAAGGAGCCTGGAGGACAGCCTTGAAAAGCGAGGCTCTCTACATTGGGACAGATCCGCGGCAAGACGAGGGGAACGACATGGAGGAACTGCTTGTCGTCCTCGTTGTGTGATATGGACAAAGTCCGAGTCCGGAGGAGGAGGGAGCGGCTTGAAGGATTTTGGTGTGGGAGGCGCACCAACCCCTGAAATTGACGACGACTGCAGAGAGAGATGTCGTTGTAAAACGGGCGAATGCTAGCGCTGTACCATGCTCGACACACGGACATGCATACACGCAGCGTGCGCCTATCGCACACCAGAAAGCCGATGATGTGGTCAGCGATTTCGATGGGTACGCGGTCGGTGATGTGCAGTGGAAGAGGGTAAAGAACAGGTGGCGGTCTGTTATGAAAAACGCGGTAGGTGAAACCCCAGTAATAGTAGTCCCAATCGACATCGGCTAGAGGCGGCGTATTGGGAGCTGCTGTGGCAGCCAAAGCAAGAGGTTTATCGATCGACCCTTTGAGCCCCTTGGACCGCGGTTCCGCACTGGCGGAGCTGTAGAGAGTGCTAGTGAGACTTCTGGTCAGAGAATTGAGCGTCATGGACTTGCCACTTCCGCCACAGACAGCGACTAAGCTGGACAACTTCCACTTCAATTATGTGTTCATCCCTATGATGCGGCGTGCGCCTCAGGGCGACGTAGCTAAAGCACAAAGATCAGTCCATGCCTCAGCTCAGATGTGCTGAGAAAAGGCCTACATGTCAGCTATGTTCTTTTCGTTTTCATGCGTTGTGAAGGTACCCGTGACATTTTTACAAAATATTCCTTTGCCGAAAGCCAAATCGACTTCAAGAAGTTGATGAACCGAGGTACGATGGCCATTCCTGTTCATTTCCATGCAATTGCCACAGCCACATAGATGCATGCAGTGCATCTTTGCATTCATGGCCAGCCCGTCCAGAGCATGCCGTCCCACCTCATATACAATCCTGTACCTGTTGAGAGTTTCAGTGACGCACCCTAGCAATCGAAGAGATGCTGAACATTTTGCCGCAAATATCAAACCTTCCATTGTGAGAAGCAGGAGTGACCCTGTACGAGCTGCCGTGCGTATCCCCCAAATGGCAATGGTATCGCATGCCGTGAATATGGATTCCGCCCATACTAGTACAAGCCTTGTAAGAGAGGACGAGGACAACTCACTGACGTGTGCAGCCGAGTGGCACACAGTGCAATGGAGGCTGAGGCTCGGACATCCGTGTTTTATACACAACGTCCGAGTCGATACACCTTGCATCCACAGCTCTTGATGGGCGTATCAAGGGTCTACGCCCAGTGACTCTAGCACGCCTGAAGTCAATCTGAGGATCGGTCCATCCGTGGACACTGAGCTACAGCGAATTGCCACCCCCATACATTGTTTCGCCCGAGCGGACCTTCTGTATGCGGACGTATATGTGGTTATGAAGTCCTGCCAGTGAGTCGACTGATCAACGACACGACGATCAGTTGACTCAGAGCGACCTACCGCATATTCAGAGCAACGGCTCATCCGAATCAGAGCACCCAAAGTCACTGTCTTCAAGCTTTAAAGCTTCATAGGTTCAGCATACAACAGAGGTTATAAGCCACGCGATGATACCGTGACGTCCCTTCAAGTTCGCGCTCGCGGACGGTGGTCACTGGTAAGTACCAACGTAAGGTTGCCCCGCTCACCCGGATCCCAAATGCAGTCATAGTAAACCGGGATGACCACCAAATTTACTAGACGACGTCGACGCCTGGTGGATGCTGGGAAGCAAGTCTTATGATGCAATTGTAAGGCAGTGTAGAACCAGTTGCCAGCTGGTGGCCCGGGAGGGCAGCGCTCGCGGACTTTGATCATCGACACAGCCACATTAATTAGGCGCTCGTCAGCTTCGAATCCGGAGAAAAGCACTAACCAAGCACTAACTCACAAAAACCGTCAAAACCCCGCTGATAGTCATCATGTAGCTCGACAATGCATATGGGCCTTGAAGCTTGAACTTGAACGTGATCATATAATGGTGTCTGCTACTAGGATCAGGGCTTACAAACAAACAGAGAAGCCTACTTACTAGTCACACGTACCGGCAAAGTTGACCACAGAGTATTGGTACACAGTTGAACCACTCTCACCGGTAGTTGGACCTCTTTCATGCGGGAAGTGGCATGTAGAGACACCCAGCCATGGTATGACATGCACCTCGCATTCCTGTCGCAAGATGCCGCGCGTGTGCAAACACTAACTGACTTG
The DNA here is from genome assembly GCF_022376445.1 of Fomitopsis serialis. Lineage (NCBI taxonomy): Eukaryota > Fungi > Basidiomycota > Agaricomycetes > Polyporales > Fomitopsidaceae > Fomitopsis > Fomitopsis serialis. Next base: position 212,205 of record NW_025955016.1, read on the forward strand.
TCGTGGCAACTTATCCCACTAACCAGTGCATCCGAATCAGTAGCCTGGGTTTGATGCGGGCCCGCAGCCATCGAAGAAAGGAAGAAAGCACCATCTAAATGTGCCATGGTTCCCTGCGTGCTACACGGGAGCAACTTTGCAAGGTCGCTGGGATAGCTTCGAGAACACTGCGCATACTTACCTGCGCATTACGGCGAGCGGGCACGTACGCGCGGTGTCGTAACTCAGGCTACAGGAGCCTGCGCCTGTTACATAGCGAGCCCAGATCCGAGCAATACACAGGGCCGACCACTGGTAGTCCATATACCGCACGCGAAGAACACCCCTGCCAGTGAAGCGCCGAATCAGAGTTGTATGCAATGTCGTATGTGACCCACATGCCTACGTCAACCACCAGGACTGACATACTCTCCCCTTCACGACAACACGGCGGTCCATGGTTCTGTCTAAGAGCGATATGAATGTGGGCTCCGCGATTCAGTGAAACGGAAGAATGGTGTGACCTTGAACCGTGCGTCTTGCGCTGGGGGCCACCTTCGTTCTTCAAGCGCCTCAGCTCGTCCGATGCTCGCCTCTAGTCGCGCGATGAGACATGGAAAGGACATGGGAAACGATGGAGATACACCCACAGCAATTCTGGCGCGAAGGAGTTCCACCCGTCGCCGAAGGCGGTAGATGCTGTACGACAAGCCGCCTAACAATCCCTTCACCTGTGGTACCATCGACGGCGCACAATGGGAGCAGAGCTTGAGATCCACGGCCTGCGCCTGCATGCTATCCGGTGACGAAGGCTGCGTTAGCTCGCGTTCCATACTGCGGCGATTGCTCCTACCTGGCTAGGGCCTGTTGTGCCTCGCCGACGTCACTACCGACTAGCAAGCCCCTCTCAATCACAGACTCCAGGAAGGTCCCGGTGTCATCCAGTGTCTCGTCGAGATGTCTGCATTGAGCCGACGGGATCTGCGACGAAAGCACAGAGCAGAGGATGAACGACACGATGACTAGCTCGAGGCCCATCGCCCAGGACCATGCATAGCTGCAGTTCGCAGGCATCTCGGGATGACGCTAGAGAGAGAGAGGGATGGGACGTAAAGAGGAATGGAAGAGTGCTGTTGTCGTACGCGATTCGCGATGAGTCTCAGCCTAGGGCTACTTGCGCGGTCGGACTCCGACGTTCAGAACGCACAGCCCGAGACCATGAGGCATCCGTCCTGCGTCAGCAAGCCACATGCCAGAAGGACATTGTCTGCTGTAAGCCTCGAGGCTCGTGCGCGTCGGCGAGATGCAGATGTGACCTTTAGTACTTATGAGTAACCATTGCCATTTTCGTTCTGCAGACAATAATGAGCAGAGTCAATCAGGCTACGAAATCAGACGTAATACCTCTGCACTGAACATACGGTAAGACGTCTCGATGCCTTCAAAGAATGTTCACGGCTCGAACTTACGGCATGGTACGCGCAGCGAGCGAGGGAAGGCCGTTGAGGGACGATTAACATTTTCGCCGCAGACACAGTACATCAGCCTTAGTTGTGCTGCAGCCTGAGCACTAATCCAGAGCAGTCCGGACCAGCAGTGGTGGGATGTGATGAAACTTGGTCGTGTTGCAGCTTGAACGCCGCATCGGTCGCTCTCATGCCATCTGAATCTCGATCTCCTGAGCGCACGTGATTACGATTCGAACGTCAATTCAAGTTCGTCCTCCAAGCTCTTAGCTTGCTCCGAGCTGTCATACTCGCTCTTCTGTTGGTGCTCTAAGTCTACGAGTCTCTTTGATGCTGCTTACGGCCACTTACGAGAGACAGCAGTCCGATACATCTTCTGCCTCTTACGGACCGGAGGCGAGTGGCCCACGGCCTTCGAATGCCTCAGGCAGGTCGATGAAGTCATCGCGGATCGTTACTAACGAGAATACAGGTCATTACGTCGACTACAGGGTACAACTTAACAGCATCAAGTCAAATCAGAGTCGTGACATCGTGGTGGGGAATCAAATGAACCGCGTTACTGATCGATAATTCGTAGCTACCACTCTCAAGACACGCCTCTCCGAGACGGTCGCAGGTATCTGGCCGGTCGCGCTCACTCCACTCGTTGCGGCTGTGCTTTCTCGTCTGCATATCCCGCGGGGACGCCGCTGCCCGTCGCCACTGCTCCCCGGACGCCTGGCGCGCGTAGTGGAACGACAGCGCGGACGCGAGCGAGGAGAAGAGGAGGGCTATCCACGGAAGCACCGTGCCCGCCACGACTGCGAACCGCGCGCATACCGTCAGCAAAAGTGCGCATACATCGACCGCAGCCGCGCAGACTCACGGTAGCCGAGCTTGTGGTAGACGGAGGTGAGGCCGAACGCGGCCTGGTACGCCTGGATGTCTCCCGCGCTGAGGGGCACGCCGCCGATGTTCGCGCTGATCTTCGCGGAGCGGTTCGCGACGAAGTCCGTGAACGGCACGAGCGTCGCGAAGAGCCACACGCTCAGGAAGGCGAGCGCCGCCGCGCCCGCGCGGGGCGCGTGGCGCGTGTGGAGCGCGCCCCAGCTGTTCCCGTCGGGGTTGCGCTTGACGATGCGGAGGCGGAAGAAGAGCGCGTGCACGATGGAGAGGAAGGAGACGAGCGCGATGAGAGCGCAGACGACGGTGACGACGATGCCCGAGCTGAGCACGTCGTTGGTGTTGATGGTGACGGACGCCACGGAGGGCACGTCCTTCTTCAGCGTGCGCTTCTGGTCCGAGGACTTTGCGAGCGCGTTGATGCCCGTGGACAGGGCTACGATGCCGAACGCAAAGGAGAGCGCGAGGGCGGCGAGGCGGGCGTGGGCGGTCGCGGCGGACATGGTCGTAACGGTCGTGGGCGTCGCGGGCGCGGTCGCTGGGTGGTCCGAGCGTGTCTGTGTGGGTGGGTATCCCTGTGAAGGCGGACGCTGTGGAGAGGACGCGCGCGCGACTGGCGGCCTATATACTGCAGCAGCCTTCTTTGCCTGTGCGCGCGGGGATGACGAAGCACGAGGAGGGGAGAAACACGGGCCTAGACGTGTGGCACGCTAGAATGCCGCGGGGGCGTCACACGCCAGCCCTCGTGAGGCGTTTTCAGCCAACCACACCTGACCTTTCCTTTTGGTGCACCCGATATGGCAATCCACTTGCCTTTACAGGCTCCGAGCGCGGATGTGTGATCGGCGCCAAGCCACCTCCCCCGCATCCCCGCATGGGCTCGGCGCAATGACCCCGCCTCGCGTCATCCATTTGACGCATCACGGAGTACATAAAACCTAGTGACGCACTGGCGAGGTGCTGTCCAGTAATCAAATGAACGCAGGTTGTGGAATACGAGTCCCTACAGCCTTCTGCAGCTGTCTTGCTGACAGTGACAATGGTTTCTGTGGCTCCAGTGGCAGGAACATGCACAGGTCTACTACGGAAACCCTATCCGCAAAAGGACATGTTGATCTATGAGGATGGAATGGTTCTAGCGAGGTAAGTGTCCGCCCCCCCATCTCCGAGTCAAGGGCGCCGTGTTAACGTGAACCTAATATCATGTCTTTGCCGCAGCGAAAGTGCTGCCGGAGGCGTAAAAATTATGTTCAGCGACGCCATAGGCTCAATACAGCTAAGTTAGACCGATGTTTCGACTCGGATGACTCACGCTCTGTCAGCGCGTCTCACCAATATTGGCACCCAACTGAAGCATTGGTGCAGATGCTTCTAGACCGCCTATGGCGGTAATCAAACGTCCGCGGTGGAATCGGGTTGACAACAGTTCACGCGTTGACGGACAGCACAGAACAGGCAGAGTTTGTTTGCTGGTTTGTGACTCCCATTGATAGTGCGCTGTACTTGAATGTTATCAGGCAGAGTATCTGCGATGCATACCATGAATGTCAGAAAACACGACAGATGTATCACGAAGCCACCTTTAGGTACGCACCCATATCCCCCGGGCATCCATTCTCACGCCCTCCTCGCGAGCAACACCGCCGTCGGCCATTCCACCTCAACCTCCTCGCCCTCCCCCGCCTCTCCCCCATTCTTCCAGTCGCGCCACCTCCTCCTCAGTCCCGTGAGTTCTTGCACCTTCTCCGCATAGCATTGCTGCAGTGCTGATGTTTTGCGAACACTGGAAGCTCAACACTCTCGTTAATCGCGTGCATGAAATATACCTCATCGCAAGAAACCACAAGAATGCGCAGACGCCACAACCCACCGCGCCATACCCCTCAGCATACGCCCGCCTAGTACAGCCGTACTTTTGACATGTCTGCACACGCCTTCATGTGTTCGTCGGTACATGGCCGCCGGTGGTTAAGTGCGGCCGTCCAGCGTTCGACGTACGATATAGCCGCCATAGGTATGTCACGTTCGCGCATGTCTGACGGGCCCATATAACACTTTAACATGCGAATGTGCACATACAGTCCCACCTCGTCGACCTGATATGTGAGATGTCAATTCACGGCTAGTTGATGTACTACATGAGCGCCCTTCTGGTATGTCATTCCACACTATTAATCATCTTCACCCTTGAAAGGTGCCCCGCCATCACAGACTTTCATTCTGCATTCCACACTGCCTCCACGTCTATGTGGTCCAATTTGATATCGATAAGTGTTCTGTCATTGAACAAGCTCAAGGTTCGGACGTGCCTGTCTCGCGCGCACTTACCAGAGTGAGGTGCACTGCATCCAAGGAGAGCGGTCCTCTGTATGCATTTCTCGTGCATCGCCGCTGAGTGTTGATGACGTGAGTTTCGCTTTGCAGAGGCTTCAGGCCGTAGAGGCTATCATCACATCGGCTGCGAACCGCCCGGATCTCACGGTGTCCACTGAAAGCAAAGAACGGCTTGCGACAGCGTGTGTCTATGCTCGACGCCTCTATACGCCGGCGCGCCGGCGAGCGAGCGCTACGTTTTAACGATGCATATATACATCACTTATCATTGCCTTCACTGCGCTCTCACCCTCGTCCAGCTTTGAGTTTTGCTGCGCACACCAAGGGCCATTGAAAGTCCTCACGGGGTACGACTCCGCTTTTGCCGACGCATGCATTTACTGACATCGTACTCTCCTTTTAGCGTCGCGACCACCAACGGCTGCCAGCACCGCGCGAACCGACCAAGACGGCGCACCTTAACTTGTCTGGTGGCACAGGAGACTTTCATCGGTGCGACAGCGCGGTGACGTCGTCGTAATAACGCTCATCCCACGTCAACGGAATGGACAGAGTCGAGTCAATGTAAGTGTCACTGTCCGGACGCGGTTGACATGGCTTACACATGTGGACTACAGTACGACCGCGTCCGAGCCTGAGGGCGCCTCTCCCGGATTGTCGATCCCGCAGCTTCCTGTGGATGTCTGTGAACAAATCATCGGCCACATAGCAACAAGAGTGGACCTCGGTTACCGTTTTATGAGTGGCGAGCCACATCTGCCCACTCTCACATCCTGCGCGCTCGTATGCCAAGACTGGTACTACCTGACATGGTACCATCTGCGCCAACGCATCTATCTACGAGGCCGGAATGATGTCCTCTCGCTTTCCAAGACACTCCGCGCAAAACCTCGCCTCCATGAGGTCATTCAACAGGTCATCATATCTGGCGCTTCCCCCGGGGAGCGTCAACCGATCCGGCACCTGGGGACGTTTGCTGCTATGCTCGCGGGCAAGGCTCCGAGGCTGTTGTGGATCACCATCGAAGATGCTGAATGGACTATCGGCTCGGTCCGAATGGAGGATATCGGTTTCCTGGGCGTGTTCAGCTACATCGACAGTTTACACCTCTCCAACGTCACCTTGTCGAGCGTCGCCCAGCTGTCTCACCTTGTTTCAGCGCTCCCAAGGCTCAGGAATTTGAAATGCTTCAATGTCAGCTGCTTGCAGAAACAGCAAGTCTCCTCGGCCTCCCTCCCCCTGAACTGTGCAAATTTGGTGGATCTCGAACTGCGATGGGTTGCACCAGCAGTCGAAGACCTTTTCGTGCATATCAGCCGGGCTTCTCGAGTGCGCAATCTCGTTCATGGGGTGGACGTCGGGTTTGATCCATCCTCGGCAGTCAGCAGAAGCCAGACTTTGCTGGACGCAAGTTCCACGTCTGCAGAAGCGGTTGAGCTCCATTTGTATCTCAGTTCTTCTGCTCGTGATGGTGGTGCAATCGATGCCACAGTCGGAAAGTTTTCTTAGTTCTCTCTCGAACCACTTTGCTGATTGTTCGTGCCTACAGAGCAACATTACAACCTTTCAAGCCACAACCACCTGCGGAGGTTGGTGATCTGGCTGTGCCACCCCTTTGCAGAGTGGCCCTGGATCCCACATATCCTGTCTCGCATCGTCTCGAAACACTTCCAAGCTGTGGCTGTTATGTTATGGCTTCGGATGGACCACAGGACAGATAACCTGGACGGAATGTTGACGACACTGGAGCAGGATGATGTCCTGGCGTGATTGGACAGTATACTGCAGGAGAAGCAGTTCTCCTATACTGATGCGTCACGCGGCATCTGTATAGGCACTCACGATGACAACACCACTTGGACGTCTAGTAATGAGCTTCTTGGGATGGGTTCAGGACTACGAGAACGGTGCGATCGGTTGGACGAGCTCGTCAGGCGGAAAATGCCACACTCGCATAGACGAGGTATATTGAGGTGTGTAGTACTATGGACTTGGTCAAATTGCAAAGGAAGCTGACTGTCCTTGGAGTACCGCTCCAGTGCATAGCTTCCAAGAATTCGCCAGCTGGAGGAAGGATGTGGACAAGATACCTCGTCACAGTATGTAAGTTGAACAGAAGAATACCGCCGAAGAGGAGGCCGAGGGTCCTTGAGGTAGCATGGATTGACGTCCTTGCAACCCTGCATCCTGGCTCGTATCGTCGCATGGAGTTTGTGAGTATAGAACCATCATCATCAGGCCGCCCTGCTAATGTGTTGTGCGGTCTCAACGTACAGAATGGCCATGCGGCCGCAACGCGGGTCGAGATGCTGTGTCGGGGAAGGCATTGGCGCCCACTTATGCTCGTATGTGATCAATTCTTGAGAATGAAGCATTGGATGGACGGCGGTTTGGATGTTGTGTACTCGAGGCCATGTGAGTGCGCGTACTGGATTGCGAGCGAGATATTCTGGACATCCCTGACGAATGCGACGATCTTCGCGTCTATCGCCCAGCGCGCAATCGCCTTGTTGTAAAGCGCTGACTGTGAGACATAACGAGCTCCGTTATGAGTGTTGACGGAGTTCAGTTGTCAAATCAATCATCATCCCCCGGGAGGGACTCGTCGTCGACGAGCCCTGCGCAGACCTTCTCGTGGTCCGGGGGGTGAGTAGTCCCAATGGGATGAAACCAACATGCGCTATAAAGACTGTCACCGCTGTTCAGCGGTGCAGCCTGGATGTAACCTTGCTTCATCCGAGAAAATGGATCCCAATCCATCCTCAAATCGAGCCGGATAGACCCGCTCCTGCTCTGACCTACCTAGGCAGTGCCATTACCCCAGAAGAGGAACTAAAATAAGCTCCTATCCGAGCCCACCGTCCTCCACACCGTAGACAGCGACCACTGAGCTGCGCACGACGCCCAAGGGCGCCTGACCATGATCGTGGAGACGCCCGTAGATACCCGCTTCTCGGCGACCCCCGAGCCGCCGGGCGCCAGCCACGTAATAAACATCCCTAAACACGGTGCCACACCTGTCCTCCAGGTCGATCTTCGATGGATGGGCGGATCCTTGAAGCAAAAAGACATGATCTCTGTCCCAATACCTGTCGCTCTTTCTACCGGTTAAAATGAATGTGCTCTGTCACACCCCACACACTCCCTACACCCTGAGCGTCTCCCCATGGACAATTACGTTGGGCCGCTTGAATCGCATCAGCTGCCGTCACTGGCATCAGGATCCCCTAGAAAGTAAACGCTCATCGCTCTCCTAACTGTATAAATCAGGCCTCACCTGCCGGTCTAACAACCATAGTACGCCATGCCACCCACCGCAAGGCAAGCAGCAGGATCCAAGCAGAAAGCCCACCACCAAGGGACTCCTGGGGCCAAGCCACGTCAGTTCAAAGCCTGGTCGCCATCTGAATCCTACCTGTTCTCACCATCCACGCCGTTACCCCCATCACTCCCAACACTGCGACTCCCGATGCCCGAGTCCCTCGCAGTTACCGTTCAAGTGGAAGGGATCCCAGAGAGGAACGGAATCACGCTGACATGGATAGTAGAAGAACGCCCAACCTGCCATATCGAGCGAGGATTGCCTGTCATCCTTGCTGTCGGAGACCTGCGGACCGGAGTCGGTCGAGTCGAGAACGCAACGGACATCCAACGTCATTGGATCACGTGGCTCCTCACGGGCAGTCCAACGGCGTGCGCCATCCGCGTCCCGACTTCGTGGTCCAGGCTCACGCGTGACGAGAGCCAGATCCATGCCCAACTATACGCCTTCCTCCCTCACTCCCCCCCGCCTCACCGCCTTCTGGCGCACGACCCTGTCATATCCAACAGTGTCGACAGCCCGTACGAGTTTGACTCGGAGGACGACCGCCAATAAGACACCGCAAATGGGGACACGTGACATGACGAGCCCATATGAGCCCTCCGATACCGGCCGATGGAGTGCGGCTGGCGCGGAGAAATAGACATCTGCGCGAAGAGGCTGATGAGCGCGGAGAGACCCCCATATAGGAATCGATCAGGAGTGATTGATGTAACGTACTGCTCCCGAACGATGCGCCACACAGATACACCCGCGCACTAAGTGCAGCCTGACAGAATTCTAACGCCCATGAGCATCCCGGCATCATAACACTCCAGGTACCGGAGTAAGCGCAGAGACCGGCGCCCTCACACAACAGGCCCGTACCAATGCCATGCAGGCTCCACCCCATACGCGACCGGTAAGACCCTAACAAGCCTCTCTGGGAAGTATTCTATCTCCCTAAGGCGCCCCGATGACGCTGGACCCACAGAACTACCATAACGCTGGAACACCAAGAGCGAAAACAAAAATGTCAACGCAAGGTCCAGGCCCGGACCATAATGGAAGATGCCCCTAACACGGGCAGTAGCCACACCGTGGACGGGGCGCTGCCGGCCATCCTCTAGCGCTCCAGATCGTTACCACCGCACCTAGCCGAGTTACATACACTCACACTAAGTCAACCTTGATAACGGTATGTATGACAGGTCTAGGACGCCCGCCACGTTCACAAATACCACTGGCGCCACTTCTACCCGAGGAGACGGTGTAACACTCACCCCACCTCCAATGACGTGGAAGACAACACCCACCACGTACGAATAACGAGCCCCCCATTGCGACACCTAGACGTCCCGAAAAACGAGAGAACCGCTGACATTACGAGCCAGGCGGAGCGACAGGTGCCGCTGAACGCCACCGGCCGACTAGACTAGGACGCGGTGGCTATGACCCCAAACCACACAACAAGCGTATAGCGCCCTCAAGACCCCGATCAAACGATCAAACGAACACGACTTTGACGCCGCGGAGATCGCAGACCTGTCAATCGAGCGGAGGGAATAACACCATCCGGGAACGAGGGTAACCGCTACAGGACGTGGCCCCTCTGCCGGACATGTAGGGAACACGAGAACCCGCTCGAGCTGAATAAATCTCGTAAAAAACCCACGACGCGAGCGTCGTCGAGGCACCATCCAACTGCGTCGCTTAGCGGACCTGCTTAGGTACGAGAACGCGGCATCTCCACAGTAGGAGCTGGACACCGACCTAGCGCACGCAATAACAGCGAGAGATGGCCTTCGAGCCCCTGCACTAGACTCCTGAACACGGAAACAATCATCACGAGCGCGACGGCTCTCCGCTGCGTTATGTGGACAAAAAAGAGGGAATCAAGGTCATACAGAAGGTGCGAGTATGGACCTTCGTGGAATACGACGCAGCCGATGGACGCCGCCCCAGACCCCAACAGACGAGAAACATACTGGACGGAGACCTCGCCGCCATCATATCCTTCCGACCCCACGGAGGAATAGGCTCGGCAATGAGATGACGGTACCGCTGGACTTCCCGACACTACATACTCCCTACAACCCTCCCCACCCCTCCCGCGCAGGGAAGCTTCACCGCGCCCGCCAGGAACGAGGGGAGCGCGAATGAGCGCGACAGCACGACCATCAGAATGACCTGACCCACGAAACACAGTAGGAAAGCAACGCACCAGCCTAACTCATGCCAGATGAAGCCGATACACCGCTAGCCTGACAGGCGCGAGAATGGTATCCCAAGATGGTCACTCCCCCACCATCACAGCATCCTGACAGCTGCGAGAACGGCGTACGCCATGAGCCAGCCATGAGGATAAAAGGAACCCTGGGGCTACGCTCACAGCCATCCCAAAATCCTCAGTTATCTAACAATTCTCGTCGACCGTCGCCACCATGCAACAACCCTCTCGTCCCGTCTCCCCAACCCTGACTCCCCGCCATGGGCATGCTAATGCGACCAACGATAGTGAAACCCTTCCTGATCCCTACATCGAGCGCCTCCGTGCAGCCTCCCTCGTCAAATCCCCCAACAAACGTGTCAACGCCGAGCCTATCTCCTCAGGCGTCCCTAACCCCTGGGACTCCCCCGAGTCGCCTCGCCGACGAACCTTACGGGTGTCTCCTACGCGGGGATGGCGTCCCGTCCTGCGACGCCTCCGGCTCTCCTCGCACTGAAGAAGGCGAATGCGAAGGCCGCCGCACCGACGACGCGTAGCACGGCGGTTGAACGCGATGGCCCCGCCACCACTGAGCCTGCCCAGACGCAGCAGGAGGTCATCAACGTTGACGCAGCGACCCCCGAGGTCGTCATAAAAGGTACGCGCAATGCGCTCCCTCAGGCTACACGTCCCAAGTCCTAGCTAACATCCCCTATTAAGAGGAGGAAGACTTGGAACTGAATGCGCTGGCCCTACGACGCACTCGCTCCGACAAGCAGCAGGTAGTTGCCAAGGTGAAGAACAGGAAGCAGCGATCGAAGAAGAGCGCGAAGGCTGCAGGCAAAGCACCGATGAACATAGGGAAAGGAACGCCGAACTCGGTGACGCCCGCCGCTGAGGCCGCTCCGCCGCCTGACCTTCCTCAACGATCGACCAGCGACGTGCGCAAGAGGCGCCGCGTCTCCACGGATGTCGACGGGGACCACGCGGCGCCCGGAGTAACGACCCGCACCCAGGATGTGCCTACGACGTCTACCCCAGTGACGCAGACTCGGTACGTAGTCGACATTGGGGAAGTATTAGGCTTCCCGCGCTACGAAGCGTCTCCGGGGCTCAACGACGACCGTGACGACCCGCCGGCGGCCACCACGTCTGACGTCGACATGCGGGACATCGAACCGTGCGGCGGACCCATGAGACTTAACCGCGAATTGGACACATCGAGGGTTAGCTCTCTTCCCCTAACCTATATAAGCCGTAGATGTCGCTGACACCTTCCTCTCTCTATGATATAACCTCGCCCCGCTCCCATAGCACGACGGGGACCTGCCAAGCTTCACATATGCTCGTAGGGCATCGGATGGCTCCTACTCGACGCGCCGCATTGTATCGGACGTCCCGGACCACGACCTCCCGTACCTGAAACGTACGACAGCCCTCCATGAGGGTGATATCGAAGGTATGTCGCTGCGAGAACAACGCTGTGCAATTCTCACCCAAAAGATCAGACATGTACGAGGACGTAACTTCCCTCCCATACCAGTCGGCACCCGGGCAAGCAGGACCGTCGAGGAACGGGAGGTCCAGCGACCCTCCTCGCCGTAGGGAAGACCCACGTAGCGCCACGACTGACGACGACATGAGTGCGTACACTACAGTACGGCAGGGAGACACAAACTCACCGCTACTCTATACGTTAGGCCGACGAATGCGGGATATTGAGGCGGCTAGCAGGGCGCCACGCTCAGTATCTCACCGGCCTATCCAACTCTCGCCAGCGCCAGCCTCGCCCGCCCAGATACTCGACGACGACGACGCACGCCTCGGGCCTCGCAGGCCGCGCTCTCCCTCGGTGCTCCACCCCCACCCGGTCCACTATGCCCCGGGCCCGTTCCCCAACTTCGCTCCCCCCCGGCGGGTCCCATACAACCTCTTGCGCCAGCGCAGGGCACGTCGCAGCCGGTCACGAGGACGCGCCCACCTCCTGAAGGTTGGCCGCGTATCCAGGGAGCGGATTTCGACCTAGCGTACAGGAACGTGGCTGCCTCACAGGCAGACGAATGGAGGAAGGCAACTGACCACCACGTCTTTATCCACTTCCCGGGACGCGGAGCGCACGACAAGGGCAACTTCGGGCGACTCTGCGCGGCGGACAACATCCTGCGTGTCTCTCTGAACATACCCACCGCCAGCATCACCCAACCCATCGCAGCAGTAGCCCCCACGAAGCCCAACTCCAGTCCGACATACTATCGCGTCGGGAACCTGACTGTGGAGCAACGAGACCGCTTGCTGCGCGAGGGCTGGGTCTCCACCGCCGAAGGCACCTTCGGTGTCGTGCCGTCGGACTCGGTTCCGCCTACTTTCCTCGCCTCCTTCCGGCACCCCGAAAGACTATGCGTACCGCCGACGGAGGAGGGACTAACGGATGCTTTCAAGAAGGGTATGATGAGCACGGACCTTTACCAACACGTACGCGCGTTATTGACGATCGACGTCCGCACGGGCGGGAGATGGCGCCACCTCATGGTAGGAGAGGCGCACCGCTGCGTCGTCGACTCGGTCAGAGTCAGGCTGATCTCCATCCGAGACTCGCGCGACGACGAAGAAGAGCCGATTGCCTTCCTTTACATGGAGTCGCCAACTGCCGACGCTACTGAGTGGCTCTGCTTCCGCGAGCGTGTACGCGGCTTCACCTTCGGCAGTCCGTATGCTGGCCCACCTGAGCTAGTCACACGCGTCTTCTACTGCCTGTTCTGCCACTCCATAGATCATCCAACTCACGCGTGCACGGTCCCGACGACCCCCGGATGGAATGGACCCTCCCTCGCGGACGTTCGCGAAACTCTCGCAACTGACCGACGAGCGCAGACGCAAGACCAGCACGGCCGTGGAGGCAGAGGCGGACGCGGTGGCCGAGGAGGCAGAGGACGAGGAAGTAACCGCGGTCGCCGAGGTGGTAATGCTAGCGTGCAGCAGCGAACAGGCCTGGCCTGATGCTCGGCGCCCTTCCAGAGTCCGTGCACCTACGTCGACATCACGGTCACGTCCCCTCACTATGTATACGCGCTACCAGAAATGACGTAGCTCCTCCTCTTGTTGCCAAATTCTCCTCGCTCCCTGTAATGACGTCCCTGTTAAATCTCGTACTCACAGGAAAAATATACACGCATTGTCTTCGCTAGCCTCATACTTGCCCTTGCGAGATCGACTGAGACTTCCCGGAACGCGCACAGCGGACCCGAGCCCAAATTTACTGACCGACTTCGGGACAGGAAAGCTCGATGTCCCCTGCTGCGTGAGGTTGCTACTGCTATTGATGGGTACTTTTAGACTTACCCAGGCCGAGAGGCCAAGCTGCCTAGCAGCATGTCACCTGAGTGAGCCAGGAGCGCTCCCCGCCCCTAGTGGATCGTTGTAGCTAGGAAGTGTACATCAACGGCGACAAACTACTCTTTAAACACCCATACGGACGATTACTCGACAACCGGCAACACTCTCCTCTGCCCGAGAGAGGCCAACGTGTCCCCCGCCCACGCTGAAATCAATGACCGGGTAGAGGAACCCAGAGACGGGGCTGCTCTCCGTGGTATGCGCACACCAATCAACAGTGCCCAGGGTAACGCGGAGAGCTGCGTACTGAACAACCCTGAACAAAGTGCCCCTGTGGAGGGGCACACTGCGAGGACGGAAAGAATCATTCCGTCTGGAAGAAAGACTAAAGCTAGTCTGCACATCGGGAGCCTTAACCTCAATGGCAGAGGCTCCCTAAACGGCCCAAGGGACCAGAAGTGGAACGCCGTGAACCAGCTTCTGCGAGAAGAAAGACTGGGAGTCCTATGCCTCCAAGAGACGCATCTGGATGAAACGCATACCAACACGATACAAGACCTGTACGGGAGACGCATCCGAATCTGGAACTCCGGCTCCGAATCCACGACCTCCTCACAAGGCGTGGCAGTCGTCCTAAACCGTGAACTCGTTGACGTCTCAAACGTCGTCTTCAAGGAAATAATCCCCGGCCGTGCTGTGACACTGACAATGCATTGGCACGCCGACAGATCGATCACGATCCTCAACGTCTACGCCCCAACTCGATGACGGAGAATGCCGCCTTCTGGAGTCGTCTGTTGAGCATGGCCGAGAAGGGCCGATTTAAAGCACCCGACATCATGACGGGCGACTTCAACCTGGTCGAGGAATCCATCGATAGACTGCCAGCCAAGGAAGACTATGCGTCGGCGGTAGAGGCCCTGAGAGACCTCATCAGGCACTTCGACCTGTACGATGGATGGAGACTGTCAGAACCGAATAAAAAAGACTACTCATACCCGCAGCGAGGCAGCGTCACGCGTTCAAGAATCGACCGCATATATGCGTCGGAACCTCTAGTCCGTACCTCACATACGTGGGACATCAAAACCACAGGAGTACACACGGACCACCGGCTGATCAGCGCTAAACTCAATGCCACTAACACACCTCTCATCGGAAAAGGGAGGTGGTCGATGCCACCACATCTCATCGAAGACAAAGTATTTATGGAGGAAATGGGGACTCTGGGCAAAGCCGTGATGGAGACGATGCAAGCGATGTGCCATGGGGAGACGGCCCTGCATAGCTCACCCGTTCAAGGACTCCATAAGCGGTTCAAGGAGGACATCCAAAAACTTGCCAGGGAGCGTCTGAAGAAGAAGATCCCCAAGCTGCGGGCCGAACTGAAACGGCTGCGCGACCATGTAACAGAAATAGAGAGCCGGAGCACATACCAATTCTCGAGCGAGCTACAGAATGACTCCGCCGTTCTCCATAACCGGATCTGCGAACTCGAGAAGAAACGCCATACCTTCTCTAAGCTCACAACCACCGCGAGATACGTCATCAACGCCGAGCGGGTGACCAAATACTGGTCAGCAGTAAACCGAGAAAAGACACCGAGGGATGTTATATACACCCTACGACTGCCGGACACGACCCCTCCACGCTTTGAGGTCAGGTCTGATAAGATGGCCACGCTAGCGAGAGGCTACCACGAACATGCTCAGTCCGTTGACGTCCCAGGCTTCTCGAAGGACCTCCAAGCCAAAGAGATCGAGAAGATCCTGACCGGGGTCACCCAAACGCTCGATCCTAGCGACTCTGCCCTCCTACAATCCAGAATATATAAGGACGAAGTTAAACGTGCACTGAAGAAATCCCAGACTGGTCGCGCACCGGGCCTGGACGGAATCCCTATGAGTTCTGGAAATACTTCATGAGCGACAGCTCTGGGGAAAAAACTTTCAATAGTCTGGATTATCTTACCTTAGTATACGAGGACATAGAGGAACATGGACTATCCCCTGATGCCGGTTTCGCCGATGGTTGGCTGTGCCCTATATATAAGAAAGGTGACAGACGGGAAATTGCAAACTACAGACCTATCACGCTCCTGAACTCGGACTATAAAGTCTACACACGAGCCCTGACATCACGACTAGGAGAGGTCGCTACAAAACTCATCCATCCCGACCAGGCTGGCTTCGTACCGGGACGCCATATCGAAGACCAGACTCAGACCTGCCGAGTCCTGGTGGACTACGCAGAAGCAGCGGAGGAAGACGGCGTTATAGTCGCCTTGGACCAGGAAAAGCGTATGATAAAATAGATCATACATACCTATGGAAGACCTTGGAAGCCTTCGGTCTACCCGCCAGTTTTATCAAGAAAATCCGGGTGCTGTACTCAACTGCGAAAACGAGAGTCATACTGAATGGAGAGGTCAGCGACTTCTTCAATGTCATACGAGGAGTGAGACAAGGTGACCCACTCTCCTGCCTACTTTTCGACATAGCAATCGAACCATTAGCCAATTTGCTCCGCACTTCGACTCTGAAAGGTTTCCGAATCCCTGGTGCAGCCGACAGACTCATCACTAAGCTTTTCGCGGACGACACGTCCACTTTCCTATCCAAACACGACAGTTGGACTGGCCTGTGGGACATCCTGAACCGCTGGTGCACGGCTTCAAGAGCCAAGTTCAACGATGGAAAGACAGAAGTAGTACCGGTTGGCTCACCGGAATACCGACGAGCTGTAGTATCCACACGCCAACTGAACCCGGACCTGACTTCGTCCGGGACCATCCCTCGAATATACATGTCGCCACAGAAGGCGAACCAGTCCGAATCCTGGGAGCCTGGATCGGCAGTAACGTGGAACAGACCGCCGTGTGGACACCAGCACTCACAAAAATTAGGCAATTCCTCAAGCGATGGGGACAATGCCGGCCCTCGATGATAGGGCGAAGACACATTATCCAAATGGGCCCTGGGGAATCTCCCAGTACCTAGCGGTCGTACAAGGCATGCCGAAATCAGTGGAAACAGAGCTGAAGAAGATGATACGCACCTTTGTGTGGAATTCGGAGAGTATACCGCCGGTTAACACAGCCACCTTGCACCGTCCTGTCAGGGACGGGGGCCTAGGCCTGCTGGATATAGAAGCGCGGAACGACGCAATCGATCTGATGTGGTTGAAACGATACCTAACACTAACGGGTGACCGACCTGTCTGGGTGTTTGCCGTGGACGCCATCATCAATAAACACGCGAAGAAAGACACAGGAGTAATCCGACCGAAAGCACAGATAAACACATACCTACAGAGCTGGGACCCCTCGCTCAGTGCCCGCTCCGGCCTACCGCTATATATACGACAGATGTTGAATGCGGGGCGACGCTTTGGCATCCAACTTGAAGCGATAAAAGTCGACCCGTCCCTGAAACGAGAACTGCCAGCGTGGTACCACATCGGGGCGACTAAAGCACTCCGCAGACTCAATAACACGAAGGTCAGCGACTGCCTGAGAGATAACCACCAGGTAATAGTGATCTCGGACTTACTAGAGGCGACTCGGTCGACCTGCGGAGACCAGCCGTCCACGCAAGATACGACATGGGAAGACAATAACTGTGCCTGTCCTGAATGTCAGTCCTCCCGACGAAACGGCTGCGCACACCCTGCTACGTGCAGGCTTGCGGCATTCCGAATCCTTAGTGAGATCCTACCTAAATGGAACCCCCTAGTTCCCGAAATGACGGACGGCCTCACCTTGACTAGGCGGAGACTTGAACGGAACGAAGAAGCAGAACTGGATAAAGGCGACGTGCTCGTTTTCAACCCGTCGGTCACGTCCAACGGTGGCCTGTCGGAGGCCTTCCGCATCTTCGTCAATCCCAGCACACTCACCAAACCTCCGGCGATCAGAAGACGCCCCGGAGTCCCGGTCCCGGAAGAATCCACGACTGTGATGCTCTTCCAACCAACGACGGACCCTGTTGGACCGGACGTAGCCACCAACGACGACGAACACAACACTTTTGCGGCCTTCTTCGGCCCTCACGACCGGCGAAATGGACTAGTCACCCCGACTAACAACCCGGACATGGAAGTGACTGAGCCTGGGGTTCTCTCAGCGGCCATGTATGCAAGTGAACAAACACCCCTGGACGCACCGCTCCACTTCCTAAGTACCAACAATATCCTGTCCAACTTGATTTTCGACAGCACCCCACTCTGGGAAGCAAAGGGCTGGATCGGCGTACCCCTTGCGCAGTTTGTAAAGCCGTTTATGAATCGCCTCCGTCAAAGGTGCGCGCCCACCACTATCAGGAGGATAACCGGGGATGACGACTGGAAACCCTGGAGAGGGCGCGCCAGGATGCCTCCGGACCCTCGCCACAAACCTTCCACAAGGCCAACCCTCCGGCAAGGGTGATCGACCCCCGCTTTGAACTGACAGGAGCCAAACTGAGCTCCCTGACCCAAGCCTTAGCGTACCGCGGGATTATAGAACAACACAAGGCACCGCAACGTCGACAGACAGAAGAGAACCTCGCCGCTGCCAAGACACACATGCAGACCCCCCAGATGAGAAGCACGATCTGGATGAGCACCCGACATAAGGACTTCAGCCGCCCCTTCGCGGTCTTCCTCTGGAAGATCATGCACGGCGGGCTGAAATGCGGTGCCTATTGGAATAGAATCCAAGGATACGAAGACCGCGCGATGTGCAGCCACTGTGGGGCAATCGAATCAATACAACACATCCTCTTCGAGTGCGAAGCGGCAGGTCAATCTCTGATATGGTCCTTGGTGCGTACCATCTGGGAAAAGAAGGGAATCAAATGGCCCTCCTTGTCTGCTACGGATATCCTCACACTGGGATTGACAACGTGGGTGGACCAAAAAGGGCGAGTTCGACAGGGAGCCACAAGGCTCTGGCGAGTGCTTATATCCGAAGCCGTTCACTTGATCTGGAAACTAAGATGCGACAGGGTGATCGGACATGCAGAAGACGAACAGTGGGAACACCGCGAGACGCTCGTCTGGAATAAGTTACAATTTACACTTAATAGTAGGCTAGCGCTCGACGTCGAAGCCGTGAAACGGAAGTACGGGGGCTCTGCCCTCAAACGAGACCTTGTCCTGGCTACATGGAACAAGGTACTACGGGACGAACCTGCCCTCCCAATGGACTGGACTGCATATACGGGTTTTTTAGTGGGTAGAACACCGGCCTTGCGAGTAGACCTCGAGCCGGACTGATGAGCCCCACACTGGTTATTAAATCGTGCGTAATTAGCATTTTTCACCCTGGACTGGCGAACATGGGGAAACCCATGCGCAGGCTGGGCGATCTGGAGTGACCCATTGTCATTTGCGGACGTCCATTACGGCCCTCCAAAAAAAAAAAAAAAAAAAAAAAATCAATCATCATTTTCTTTGCTCGGAAGCGCTAATATCCCTGAGAAATCATAATCATATAATCAACAGAGCTAAACCCGTAGTACTGGGACCACAATGACTGTGAGTGCATTATACCAACGCTGCCCAGTCGAAGCCTCGGTGGAAGTGTTTGAGTGTCACCCATGGCGGTAAACAAGCGTCCGCGGTGGACGGATGGCAATTGCCCACTGGCGCTGACTGACAACCTCAAACACAAAATAGGCAGAACCTGCGCATTCAACGTCAGAAACGACGACAAATACATCCCAAAGCCACCCACTTCATCTTCACGCCCTCCTCGCAAGCAACACCGCCATCGGCCACTCCACCTCCACCTCCTCGCCCTCCCCCGCCTCGCCCCCATCCTTCCCTTCCAATCGCGCCACCTCCTCCCTCAGCTTACGCCAAAACCGCACCTCCACGTCCGCGGCCTCTGGCACCTTCGCTTTCATGGTGTGCAGCGCGGAGAACGTCTGCAAGTATGCGAGCATGCCCGCCCACGTCGTGCGCGTCCGCAGGATCGACGGGCGCGCCTCCGGCAGCGCGTGGTGCGGCCGCGTGAAGTAGACGCGTTCAAAGTCCGCCCAGGACGCGGCGGAGAGGGTGCGCGGGTCTGGAATTGCCTGCAGGTGATCGTCGACGATGGTTCGCCCCGGTCGCTCCCAGTATGGCCCGACGGAGTGCAGCGGGTCCGTGCCTTGGCAGTACTCGTGGATGAGCGGCGTGAGGGAGGGGTATTGCGGGAGTCGGAATTGCGAGTAGCCCTGGTAGCGCTGTGAGCAACTGCGTATGGTGCGGAGGCGAAAAGACGGCTTACCCAGGCGGCGAGGGTGCCTCCGGGCTTGAGGACCCGCGCGGCTTCGGGCCAGAGCTTGGCCCAGTCGAACCAGTGCGCGGCTTGGGCTACATTCCGTCCACGGCGATTTAGAATCGGAGTATTGGATCACGTTGATTATTACGCACCGGAGACGATCAGATCCACGCTCCCTTCCTCCAGCCAGCCCAGCTCCTCCGCCGCGCTCTGTACGAACTTGAACCGCCCCGGCCTGTCGAGCTCCGGGCGCGACTTGACTACCTCGCGTGCTTGCACGAGCATGCCCTCTGAGGGGTCTGACCCGATGACATTCTTGAAGGGGGTCAGCTCAAGCGTCGCTTGGCCTGTTCAAAGGATTGGTGAGTTAGAAAGTACAAGGGGACCTCAACACGCACCGGTGCCGCAGCCCAAGTCGAGCGCGGTGTCCCATCGCGCGCGCGGGTCGCGTCCGTGGTGGGCGAAGAGGAAGTCGTATAACTGCTTGGGGTAGGTAGGACGCGCTAAGGTACGGATGTCAGCGTGCAGTAGAACGCACGAGGTGGTGATCAGGGAAACGCGTACCTGCGGCGTACCGCACCGCGTCAAACGTCTTCTGCGCGAACGTCGCCATGACTAAAGTACTTCCGTCCCGGTTGGACGCGTCTGAGGAGGGTGAAAGCTTCGTTCTGGTCAACTGTGTAGCGTGTTAGCGCTCGAACCTCCTAAGCTGAGGTATAGTTTTCTGTTCGCTGCACGCGTTTATAACCCCTGCAGTACGCGGCGAGACGCCAGCGTGAGTCAGACCTCGCGGTTGCGTGGTGTGGATAAAATGGAGAAGATGCGACATGTCGTTTGCACCGCAGGTTGGAAGGGACATTGTCGGGACAACATTTCGGCCGATAGGAGCGACGCGCGACGAAGGCGCCAAGGAAACGCGTCTGCGGGGATGGACACTAAACCATTTTCGGAATTTATATTGAACGCTTGACATGGGCGCTTGAATTATTGCCGTTTGCGAAATAGTTGGCGGTGGCGCGTTTCAAACGCGTTTCGCACAAATGCGATCCCCAGTTTTTAGTCCTGCATGATTCACGAAGGCGAACGGCCATCATCGGATATATATTCTTGATGTACTCGATGAGGAGATTTGCACCCCATACTTAGTCTGTGAATTTGTTTAATTCGTGCAAGACCGTCCGCGAGGGGGCCTCTTGGGCAAAGAAGCACACCTAGCACATGGATAACGAGCTGTGATCACAACTGAATAAGATACCCATGGTGTGACATGTTCCATGACGTGTGCCCCAGGTCTTTTCTGGTAAGTAGCAGTGTCATCTTGCGATGTCGGGCCCGGTCGGTGTCCGACCGGCGCTCGAGCAATCCTAATGGGTACTTGCATTATGATAGCTTGAGCTCAACATTACATACCGTCGTTGGTGCCTTAGGTATGCTTGAAGGATTTATTGGGCGGTTTGAATCTAGAAACACGCTGCAGAGACGTCAGTGAATGTTCCAACGAGACGGTCGTCGCCAAATGCCGCGGCAAGCACTTCATTTGAGCGCCAGGATGGCCCACTCGGCATCGCTCAACGACACGCTGCTGACGCAAAAATCATGGGGCACACATCTAGTACATCATTGCATGTTATACCACACCTATCCACGCAGTCACTCTTTATATTCTTCTAGTTTCATGGGCTAGACAGGCACTCAGCCCGGCTGCACAACTCCCCTCGGTCGAGCATATTCAACACCTATAAACATGTAAGGGGATCCGTGTCCGCATTCGCGAGTTATGCGGGACAGATGGTCGGGCATCGCGTTTGCGCGAAACGTGCCATCGCCCACTATCTCGCAAACAGCAATAAACACTGTTGAGTCACCACGATGGATGCTATATAGATGCCCATGAGGTCCTTGCGAGCCGTCTTCACGAAGGAAAATTGTGCAAGCTCTGTGAGAGCTGTGAACGGCTTAGACCTAGTTGATTGTCGTAGCAGAGATAGCTCCACGACGTTCAAGCAATGACTTCCTGTGCTACGCCATCCTTCAACAAGAGTCTCCTGACCCCGTCCGCCTTGGCCCAAGGCACCTCGTCTTCCCAATGACTGATCACCACGCATGCCTGCGTCGGCAGCAGTCCTCCCGCACCGTCCGCCAAGTACCGCCAGACCGCCTCCACCATCCCCTCGTCCATCCCCGCCCACACCTCATCCAGCAGCACGATCGGCGGCCGTCCCACGAGCGCACGCATCAGCAGAACCATGCCCTGCTCACCAGGGGTGAGGTCGATGAAGTGGCGCTTCGCAAACGCGACGTCCTCCGGCGCGCTGTACGACCCGTCGGGCACGCGCCCCTTCCACGCGCGCGGCCCAAGGCCCTCGAGCACCTCCCACACACGCTCGATTCGCCACTTCTCCTCGAGACCACCGGGCTCGAGCTCCTGCGCGGTGTCGTAGCCCACTCCGACGCGCATCCTTCCGCGGGGCACGAACACACCGCCGAACCCCGTCCCAATGACGTCCCACACCGTCATGCCGTGCCTTCGCGGGAACGCGGCGTGCAGCTCGGGGCTGACGCGCCCGATGCGCGTATTGAGCTGGAGCGTCGGCCAGCTCGCGCGCGGGCGGCCCAGCAGCTGGAGCCTCTCGCTCTGCGCGTACGACAGCGGGTGCTCGCCCGTGAGCATCGCGAGCAGCGTCGTCTTCCCCGCGCCGTTCTCGCCCATCAGGTGCCACCGCGAGTTCTCGTGGATCGTCCAACTCACGCTCTTCAGCACCTGCCGGTTGCCGTAGGTCACGCTCAGGTTGTCGATCTTCGCGAGTTCGAAGCCGCGCTGCCGCTCGCCGTGCTTGGCACCACCGCCGGACATGGCGGCAGCTGTGTGTTGCTGCTCATGTATCGCCTCGTGCATTTCTTCCGTCGTGCCCGTGCGTATAGTCTGTTCGGGCGTCACGAGCGCGACGTGAGTTATCCAGTCAGGAATCGGGTCCTTGGCTCGCATGCCGAGCAGAACATGGGGGGTATCAGGCTCAGTGGATGAGTGTTTCCGGTGGAGGAAGTCAGATATGACGGCTCGCGTTTCCACGTCCAAACCAGCTGCAGTGCGCGTGAGTACACAAACTAAGCTTCGACGGGGAGCACACGCACTCAGAGGCTCATCCAATATGAGCAGAGCAGGTCGCGCGAGGAGGGCCCGCGCAAGACGTGCCCTCCGCGTCTGGCCATTGCTCAACGCAATGAGCGGCAGGTCAAGCAGCGGGTTGAGGTGCAGCTCATCAACCAGCCGTCGGAGCCTCGCAATCTTTCGCGAGGGTGTGCCATGATGGTGGTGATCCGCATCAGAGTGTTCCACCAAGTCCGGAAAGTACGTTTCCCGCAGGGTCTGCCCGTCACCATCCCGCATTGCACCGTACCTCGCAGTGTAGTCAAAAAACTCTCCGCCCTTCTGGCCCCTCGTGCTCCCCGCAAACCGGACATAGTGCTCTGGTGGTCGGTGACCTAGGAAGGGGAAGATCCCGCGAGGCGGGTTCGGGTGCAGACGGCGAGAGCCAAGGAGTGACTCGAATAGAGCGCGTTTGGATGTACCGTGGCCTGCGGATATAACGGCCCAGGATTCGAAGGGCTGGACCGTCCAAGAGATGTCACGGAGGATAGGCTCGGCGGTGTTTGGGTCGCCCGGAGCATAGATGGAGGACTTGGGTATCTCTATAATCGGGTCCGACGTGGACTTTGATGATACCGGAGCGGAGGGTTCTCTTTGTACAGAGAAGGACCGCAAATCAGGTCGTGCAGCTATGTCACTGTACAGTCGTGCTCGAGGTTTGGCAAAGAACGCGTGCAGGATTTCGCGCCGAGGACAGAGTGCCGTCGAACGCATGACCCACTTTTGAGGACGCCGTGATCGGCGCAATAGAGTAGCAACGACGGCCTGAGTCTTGACAGCCAGAAAAGGCAGGACGAAGATGAGGGGTGACGACGACGACGACGAGGAGGAGGAGGAGGAGGAGGAGGAGGAGGAGGAGGAGGAGGAGGAGGAGAAGCGATGAGGCGTAGGAGGAGGAGGAGGACGAGGCGGGAGTCATGATCGGCTTCGGTGGTTGCCGAGATCTCGCCGGACAATCTAGGCGCCCTCCTGGGTTCGCTGATTTTGACCGCGAATTTGACTGCGTATTCGTAGGCTACTGGATGACTCGGTGCTTCAAGACATCGTAAAAGCAGAATTCACTCGAAATCAGCCCTTTCAGAGCCGACTAGTGAGACCTCTCCCAATAAGCCATGGATAGACCTGCTAGCAATCTCAAGGAAAAGTCGTCCTTTTACAACATACTTAGAGGTCGCGAGGTTCAAGACAATCGCTACATCCAGTTGCTGTGCAGGACAGATAAATAGGATGCTACTCTCGAAGCAGAGATGTATACATTCTAATGATAGATTCACGTTAATAATGAGATGATGCATCGAACGCACATAGTAGAGGGAATCCAATAATGCTTGCGAGAGCCCTGTGGCTGTCTCGCGGGTATGACGGATGCCACTCGTAGCGGCGAGCTCAGGCATTGGGCTCAGCCGCCGCGGAGTGGACCGCGTGTTCGTGTTCTGCATGCCATCAGACATTATCATAGCACAAGTAACCGCGAGTGCTTACGGGTATCTGTTGACATCGACCATCGAGCTTCCTTGTCGAATAGGGCGGAATGCTCGTACTGCTCGTACGATAGCTCCACAGTACGCACGTACGGGTCGTCAAGGTCGGCGATATCCACGGAGTGTTTTTCGAGCTCTGGTGTTTCCTGGGTACGGGGTGACGGTGCAGTCGTCGATGTGGCGTCATCGGCCGAGAGCAAAGGCGCGCGCCCCTCGCTTTGTAGACGCATCTGTGCTTGAGATGTCGTTTCCTGGCGTACATATAGATTAGCATAGAGAGAACGAACAAGATTCACCAGACTTACAGAGATGTCGGCGCGTAGTTTGTTGACTTGCTGGCATAATCGATAGATACCGTAAGACACGCCCGTGACCATGCCCTTGATTTGTTGTCCAAGGGTCTTTGCAGAGTATGCGGATAGTTTGAAGTCAATCGCATGCCCCTCAATGCTAGGCAACGATGGCCATCAGGTAAGGCAACAAAGTCGATCAAGATATCGGTAACATACCTGATTAGAGCTAGCTTGCTCTTAGCGATGTAACCCACATCCGAAAGTAGTCCTCTTTCGATCACAGAGTCGAGGAGATCCTTCGTATCATCTATGGCCTCTTCGAGAGCTTTCACCTTCGTCAAGGGGATTTGGGTCATGACAAAAGTGTAGAGTAGAGGTAACACAGTGGCGAGGCTGATGGCACCAGTGATCCACGTCCATGTGTCGATGTTGAAACTGTCAGACATCGTGTTGAGGTCCCTTGAGAGCTGGTCGCGCGGAGTGGCTCGGTACGAGGAGATCGCGAGACCGTCCGAGTCCTGAGCAGCCGGCGACTGCACTTATATCCAGTGCAGCCTCCACCTCGCGCTCAAGGGTAACATGAGGTGCCAGATGAACATCGGGAGACCGCATGGCAAGATCGCTCTTCGCTAACCAAAAACAGTAGCAGATCAGCACTGCCCCGTAGAAAATGACAATGGAGAAGGGCCCAAGAAGGGATGCGGCAGCGTGCCAGGCATCATACGCAAGCTCAACGATGCCGCCATTCGAGTATGGTAGTTGCTCCCCAATACTATTGCAGTCACATGGTTGCACGGCAAGTGCCAGCGATCGAGATCCGGGCGTGTAGCCACCACTGCCGGCCAGCTAGTTGTTCATCGGTACTGATGTCCATCAGCCCTCCAGACAATGCTTACCCCGACGGCTCTGCGAGGAAACCATCGAAACTGCCTTACTATGTCTATCTCACAGAGGAAGCCGCTCAGATATTCGAGAAATCAACGCGTGAAGGCAGCTACGCGCTTTCTCCGGACGAACGCTGGTGGAGTGCACGCGAATCTTGTCTGTTCTCTGCCGGTTATTCACTAAGACCACGCTATCACGCGAACTGGAGCCCGTCATGGCTGGGAACCAGGCTCAACCCATTATTCTGCGAGGACTCGATAATGAGCGAGGTATGTCTAGTCCTTCGTCTGCTCGAGCGGTCTCCAGATGCCCGGATCTATTAGCGTTACCACATCATGGACGCCGTACGAAAGAGAGACGGTGCGGTAGTAACGATCAAGATGGTGAAGAAAGACACGAGAGAAGTTGCCATTGCTCAATACCTTTCCTCTGCGACTCTGGCCAAAGATCCTCACAATCACTGTGTATCGGTCTTTGACGTCTTGCCAGACCCTTTCGAGCCGAAGAAGATGCTGATGATCATGCAATATCTACGCCCGTTTGATGATCCTCCATTCATGGCTCTTGGCGAAGTCATCGACTTCATCAGCCAGACACTCGAGGTAGGTTCCACCACAAGCGTCTTCGCGTTGCGGATTCGTTGACCAAATCTAAAGGGGATATCGTTTCTGCATCGGCATCGAGTAGCGCATCGGTAAGTGTCTCTTGCTGTGCGACTGTCCACTCATCTAAGTCATACAGAGACTGTGCAGGCGCTAACATCATGATGGACGGTCGACCTTTATACCCTGAGGGCCACCACCCAGTCAGCCGGGACCTGTCCACGGATGCGATATATGACATCGTACCACGCTCCCGCCTGGACCACCCTGTTCGATACTATTACATCGACTTCGGAATCTCATCCTTCTTCCCCGTCGGTGCACCCCCTCTGGTCTTGGGTCTGGATGGAAGGGACAAGGAGGTACCGGAGCTATCTGACCGCGCTCCATACAATGCATTTAAGGTCGACATATTCATACTCGGAAATCTGTATAGGAAGCACTTCGTCCAGGTAAGCGTACGGAGGTGGCGTGGATGCAGTCCCATGAGCTGAAAATCCGCAGAAATACAACGACTTCAAGATGCTCGAGTCTCTCATCGACGGCATGACTCGGAAGATACCCGAAGAACGGCTGACTGCCGACGAGGCGGTGGTGTTTTTCCAGGGCATCCGGTCTACGGTAGACCCCGTCCAATGGCGCGCAAGGTTGCGGCCGCGTGGCGAGAGCACTCCTGAATGGATGCTGAACAATGCTGTTCACATGGCAAGAGAAGGTGTTTATCGCATGAAGAAACTGGTAGCATAGTCTTCTGTCAGTCGCGTTATACATACATCCGCCGCGGCACTGACCTTAGGTTTCTGCCAGGTTGCTCGCTCACGACACGAGACCCCCATTCCACCTCTCGGCTGGTCATCATTGCTTTCGGCGCTTTGTCACAACTATCGGCTCAACAGGTATCATTATTCACATTGTATTCAAATTGTACAGCTCTACCAGGAATCAATGGGTGTCTCGCGGGTTCGCTTCCTGTTCTGAGCATAACGTATCATGCGGTTCTCTCTGTTACTCACCTGCCTATGGGGTGTTCTTTGTCCGGTGTCTCCGCCCCCTCCCCGCAACATAGACCGAGGCATCAATTTCACTTCGCCTCTCCGATATACCCAACGATCGTCCGGTCCCCTTTGTCTAATGGAAGGACGTTTCCTCCGCCTGTCGGCAGTAGACGAGGCAAACCTACGCTAGCAGGGCATCTCGAGGCATCTCTTCTTCATATCAGGCTCAGTCGACTTAAATGTCAGGTGCGCCGCTGCGATTCGCTCTCGTTCTTGAGGCTGAAAACTACCGTTTCGCAGATCTGTTTTAGGATGGGCGATGTTCAAGGAGTATTACTGACGAGCCCGACGTGCAGGGAGAGCGCAGGGGCCTTCAAATCAGACTCAGACTTCAGCGCAATTGTCCTGATGCCTGACGTCAGACTCACACGTCTCACCCGGCGCTAAGTACGTGCAGGCTTCTTTCTGTCAAGCTTGCGCACGGGCCATGAGGCTGTGCAGAAACACGCCGATCACGCTCAACAACCACACCTTTACGGAGCGTAAGCCTCATGTTCTTGCGCAGTGGTTGCCGGCCGTCGTCGTATGTGCTCAAGTAGCCCCACGGCTGAGGTTCGGACGGCCAACTCTCAGTCTCATCGCATCGGAAGCCGTGCACGATCTTGACGCTCTCTCGGTTAGCATCCCTCTCCCGCCTTCAAACACGTTGGTCCGAGATGTCCGCTGAACTGCGGTTCAGCAAGGCCTTGGGGATAGGTCTCGAGCTGGTCGTCGTGACCTTCATTCTCTCATCTGTCCTGTCGTCGCAATTCCCATCATCCCAGTGCAGGGATCTCGAGGAGACATTGGCACCGAGGAGTTTTTGGAGTCTACAGTTGAGAAGGGGCTGCTACACGACCCTCATTATATTGCCCAAGCTCGACAAGCACTAGCGAGGTAGGTGATTTCCTCGTGACGCGGACAATTAATATTATTTGAAGCCCAATTAGTGTGCAGGTCCAAGCCACCGGCCTCAGGCTGTGTTCTCATTGCGCACCGACGATGGCCCAGCAGGTCAAGGCGATGATCTGTGGCTTATTGTACAACATCTACCGTCTACATCAGCGAGTGGTCGTTCTACGTGCTGACATGGCCGTAAGCCCTATATTTTTGTGTTGTCGTCATTAATTCATGTATAGTGTCGATGTGTCGGAGGACGGTATCGGAGGAGCGAAAGTCCTTGAGGGGCGGTGATCACAACTTGCCGCGGGAAAAGATCCGTTATATCTGAAGGCCTTAGGTATCAAGTTTGACATCCTGGTGCTCCACCTCGAATGTCTATGTTCGCTTCAAACAGATTACATTCCCTCGCATTCATATGCATGTTGCGGTCCAAGCAATCACCGAAGTATCGCGGCTCGTATTTGCCAGTGCGCTCCGCAGAGCGGGCGTATGTGAACTTAAATCCATGGGTACGAGCTGGGTCTTAAGGTCCAGGATGCCACGAGCACCTAAATGAAGCTCGGGCATGCTCCAATAGGCTCCCCAATGCTTGTCTTGGTTGAATGGATAGATGTCATGTAATTCATCAAGGAAGAGCATAGGCATAGTAGCAAGTACAGGAGAACATACAATGAGTACAATGACAGGAGAGGCATACAACTAGGTCCGTGCCTCCGTAGGGCACAAGCATATAACAATTCATAAGTCAACACCACAGCGACAGAGCAAGACGGAGACCCAAAGGACGACCACACACGCCTACCATATACCCTTCGCGTCTACAATCAGGCTATATTTTCCCGTACCAAGCACGATTGCAGTGCCGCCGCCGCCGCCTTCACATGCACACGCACACCCAACGCGCCCCATCTCATACCCGCCATCGCCGTCCAGAGCAGCGCAGTCGCCAGCCACCACACGCCCATCAGCACGCTCTTCACGAGCCAGAATGGGCCCCACACCGGGAGCGTCGCCGCCCAGAATGCGCGCATCGGCAGCGCGCCCACCGCCGCCGACGCCCACCCCGCCACGAGCCCGACGAGCGGGTGTTCCCCCGCCCACGCGACAACTCCGTCCACGACCCTCCCCGACACGTACCCCACACGCTCCGCGATCGCCGCCGTCCACGCCCACCACACCGCGCAGACCGCGAGCGCGAGCACGGCGACGCATACCACGGTCGCGCACGTGACCGCGAGCCGCTCGCGCACGGGCGTGCTGAGCAGGAACGGGTACTGGAGGCGGAGGAAGCGGTAGTGGAGGCGGAACCAGAACTTGGCGGCGAGGAGGTAGATGTGGCGCAGGCGGAGGTAGATGCGCAGGGGCCGGGGGCGGTTGTGCGATTTGAGGAGGTTGGCGCGGTGCAGGCGGACGGTGCGTCGTTCGGCGGAGGGGCGTTCTGCGGTGTGGGAGGAAGGTGAGTTGGGGTTGGGGTTGGAGTATGGGGAGAGAGGGGAGGACGTACCGATGACGCGGAGGTAGGGATACTGCTCGCGCGTGGACAGAAGGTGTTGCACGGCGATGGCGCTCAGGGTTTCGTCGTCCGCGGAGGGCCACAGGGAGATCCTCTGTGAGTTCCACTCGACGAACTGCACGGAAGACGTGTCAGATATCCACCCATACATACGCGCTTCGTGTGGCAGAGAACGGTGCCACTCACACACATGTTCTCCATGCCCCACTTGCGGCGCACGTCCCCGATCTTGAGGCTCCCGTCGGGCTCGAGCTGTAGGTGGACGTACATCTCGGGGTGCACCCTCGCGTCGGGAAACATCTCCTTGATGTCGTAGTACCACGACACGCGCACCCACCTATCCGCACAACACAGCCACACCATCGTCAGCACGCACCCCGCAGCACAGAAGGACAAAGCGCACGCACCCCGGCTGCCTCGGGACCACCCGAAAGGGCATTTGGTGCGCCAGCCTCGCCAGCTCCGGCGTCCCGGGCCACCACCGCAGCTCCGCGCCCCAATGCCAATTATCCTCCGCGATCTCCGCTGGGGAGCGGTAGTGCTGCTCGAGGTAGCCCGCCCACCCGCGCAGCCATGCGCGGAGGGCCCTGTACACCGGGCGCAGCTCCGGCGGGATCTTGGACCGCATCGGGCCCGGCGTCTTGTCGGGCGGGAAGCGCGAGGGGAACACCGCGGAGGCGAGGTGGGAGAGGAAGAACGTGAGGAGCTGGCGGACCTCGGCGCGGGTCGTGCCTTCGGGGAGCCAGGTGGGTGTGGCGGGGAGGGTGGGGTCGAGTAAGATTGAATCAGCGTAGGGCCACGCGGACATGGTTGCGCGGGAGGCGGAGAGGTCTTGGAGCGGGAGGTGTTGAGCGTTGAGCGCGGGAAACGACTTGGGAAGGGAAATGCTTGGGAATGAGGCAGGATGCAACTTGAGGGAGAGGCTTGAGGACGTCGGTGGAGGCTTGCAGAGGGGCAGAGATTGAGACAGATAACGGGATCGAGAGAGAAACGTGTAGGGCCACAATACGTCTTTTATTCCGGCGTCAAGAAGCATGGCCGCTGTGGCGCATAACGAACTCGTTGTTATGTCGCGTTCACCACCTTGAGGATTACAAGGCGACCGGTCACCACGGATACTGGATACCTCAGGTATCATCTATACAAGGTGAGCGCTATATTCGAGCCATACGACAGACAAGGCATGGTTGTTGTAGAACCCACCTCACGTTGAAGGATAAGGGCCACCGGATAGGGATGAAGGACGCGCCTAGGCGCCCACACGGGATTCGGTCTCGTGATCGTGTCCTCGAGCGCCTCGTGGAAGCCCTCCTCCTCGAGTGGTCTCCACCGGCGTTGGTGTTTCTGATAACTTTCAGACTGACTCTGCATGAAGCTTAATATGGCCGCACCTGTATGCGTCTCGTTACTCGGTAAAAATCCAACAAAGGTGTCAATCCGAGCTAGTAATCGTTGTGTTGAAGTCAACTTGAAGAAAGGCTGTTGAACAGCAAGGCATTTCGAGGATGCCGTAAGCATCCCAGGGGTCGAAGAAGGCTGGGGCATATTTCCTGCAAAGTTTCTGATGTGGATTGGGCTGCGCCACTGTCCTAGAACCGCTGGTCATAGCTACAGGGAAGATCGACTGTTGCGCGGGTCAGACGGGCGATGTCAAGTACGCGGGTGGTTTGGAGTATTACAAGATACGTCGAGGATGCCGCGAGCGCCCCAGGGGCTGAAGAACGCTCGTGTATGTTCCAACAAGGTCTTCAGCGCGCGCGCGACCGCGACCGCATCCCAGCGCCGTCGATCGTAGCTGAAGTAAAGCACGATGTTGGCGGATGTCAGCCGAGCAAATGGCGGTCCAGCGAGCACGTCGGAAATTCCATCTCGTGCACCAGCGAGAGAGCGAGTGATTCGGTCCATGTCATGGTCGGAGCCGGCGACCACGGTGGTGATGTCCAGATAGATGGATAATCGCTCGAGCTGAGTACTCGAAATAGAGGATAGGATGCCTTGAAGCTCGCCAGCTATCACGACGTCAGACGGTGTCAGCGACGAGGTCTTGATCGTGATGTCCAGAAGGCGAAGGTCCGAGAATTCAGAAAACCGGTATGGACATCCCGCACCTGAAGCGTTGATGCTTCAATACGACAGCGCCAGTCCAAATACGTATGAAGTATTCGACATACCTTGCCCAGAATCTGTTAAGCATAAGCGCTGCACGGTTGGAGCAACACATGCAAGAAGCTCGTCAACGGGGCGCTGGTCCGCAACGAAGTCCTGGCACACGTCTAGGGACCGGATGGCACTGCAAGTAGACACGACCCACTCCACGAAAACGGCGAGGAAGTTTGACTCCAATTTGGTAACTGCTAGTTTGTTCAGGGCGGGGATGCGAGGTTGTGCTGCAGGTTTGAGAAACGGAGGGTCTCCCAGGGGCGGTCCTGGCGGGACAAACCTTCCCTCCGCTACGTGAAGATGTGTGAGCCGGGGGAACGCGCAGACGATGCGTTGGAAGTCTCGAAAGCTGCCCAGCGAGAATGTGTATAACATGAGCCTCGTTACGTAGGTGAATTGCGGGAGCGATAGGAAGAAGCTCGGGTGGAGTGGTCCCGAAAGACAACTCAGGAAAGAAAGGCTCTCCAAGTTTGGCAGGTAATTCCCGAGGACAAGCGGAAAGACGTGCGAGAACTTCGTGTCGCGCTGAAATTGGGCGAGAATGATGGCGCGAGTGAAGACGAGGAGATCACGGACGGAAGGATGTTCTCGCGCTAGACGAGCCAAGCTGTCGAGCTTTCGATGATTGGAGAAATATATCGCCTGGTAGACGAGGCGAACACTATACGAATGCCAGGCGTGACATACAAGCATGCACGCAAGCAGGGTTTGCCCATCCTGAATCTTGTTGATGATCTGGTGGATCAGCTCGAGCGGCAGACGTTCTGTGATATATCCAGGCAGGGGCGCGATACGTGGAGGAGGACGGATACGTTGAGTGAAACTGAGTCGTGGAGTTTGTAGCAATTGTTCAGTGACTCCCTGACAGTGTGCGTTGACAGGTGACATGTGATGAATCGCCGGATTTCTGACTAGAAAGACACTGGAGAGGAGAGCAATATCGCGTAACCTTAGTGATCGAGACCCTGCCAGTGAACTTGAAGACGGCTATCTGAGCGGATATGGTGGTCCGTGGATCTTCCGAATAATATTGACATTGTAGACTCACCACGAACACGACGGCCCGCGATGATAAGAGCGTAGCGTTCGTCGCGTGCCACAAGACTTTTCCGGTCACGACGATATACTGAACTTTCTCTGAGAGAAGCCGGGGAGGAGCACTGGTCAGAATCAAGTCAGAATGACTCGCCGTGGCGTGCCGGTTACTTGAGCCTCAATTTCCTCTTTTGGGTATTATACTGAACGCTGGGCGCTTCTCTCACCCCGGCACGTGCTCAGCCATCACAAACTTCCAGTGGACTCGGACGCCAGTACGGGCTAGTACACAGCCGATCTGATAAGCCGAAGCATATAAAAAACTCTGTATTTCGACAGTGTAGCTACAAGCTGATATACCATGTGTTTCCACAGCTCCGGTCTCAGTTCAAGCAACTAAAAGGCAATCCCAACAGCTTCTGCATGACTACGCCCTGTGTTGCTGCATCCACATCCGTCTTCGTCTGAGCACTGATGGCCGACACGCTAGCGTAGCACCCCTCGCTCAGGATCACCTCCACCTCGCTCGGTAAGTGGTCGCTTCCGCAGGTCTGCACGTCGACCACGGTGTCGTTCTTCCGGTTGCGCGCAAAAACCCACTTGTAGTCGCTCGGGTCATCGCAATCCGTAATTGAGGGGTAGTTGACGTTGACTATTACAGCAGGGGGTAGGACAGGCGGGCCGCAGGAGCCGAGGAGCGTGTCGACGAAGTACACCGTCAGCTGGGAGTAGATGCGGGCGGCGAGCGTAGAGTTCGCGTCTGGCTCCGAGGTGAGAGTGGTGTAGGACACTTGTGCCCCGCTGACACCTGAGAAGGCCGTCGCTGGGACGCCTTGCAACGAGGCAGCGGATGCAGCTCCCCTGTCATGCAGGTCAGCATGGAAGATAATTTCGGGCGGTACTGCACTTACACAGTGCCCGAGTATTGCGTCAGGATATCGACGTTAGCTATGCATCGGACATGTCAGATGTGCAATGCCACTGTCCAGGATGATGTGAAAGCCACGTACGTCCGATGTTAGGACCGCTCACAAGGAAATCCGGCCTAGCACCGAAGTGCTGCGGACTCAGAGAGAGCACGTTGATTCCGTAGTTTGCTGCGTCGACCCTAAGTACCATTCCTCAGCGACGGTGTTCAGATCGTTTCCGGAGGTTACTAACGGGTACGCGTTCACGTAATTCAAACGAGCTAAATCTCCATCTCAGAGAATGCACAGATTACTCAAACATCCGGGTAGACTCACGGTCACTGGCATTGAAACCAAACGGCGGCGACCCGACAGGGCAAGTATCGAACTGGCATGGCTCGGTAAGTACTTGAGGTGTCGTCGTCTGCGAGCCCTTCCCTGACTGATTGATTGCAGGTGCAGACAATACGACCTGAATAATTGGACATCAGTCGACCGAACGACCACAAAGACCCTTAGACTCACGTCATACCCTGCGCCAGTCAGCGCATCGAACTGGGCACGAATCTGTGCAGTCGCCCACCCGTCGTCATTGGAAATGACCAGGTTCTGCGCGCTTGCAGCGGCAAAGGAAGTGGCGAGTGAAACCAGCGCTACAAGTACCTGTGAGTGGAGCATAGTGCAGAATATGAGGGCGACTTCGTAGACTCGGTAAACCTGACCCTTGGCCAAGTGTTCCTTAGATACCCTCGCAGGGCCCATGCATCATGACGACAGTGCATGATAATATGATCAGGTGATGAAGCTGAACCGAATATCGCGACGCTTTCCGGAACATTGGCATGACACAGAAATGCACAGAAGGCGAACATGCCACATAAGTCGGAGGCGACAGCTAAGGATGACGTTCGAGAATATCAGTCATACCAACACCCTGGGATTGCTCATGAGTGTCCGTAGCACACAAGGTGCCTTGCGAGCCTAGTGTAATTTCATAGACTATTAGCGGCAACAATCGTTCACGTTATGGATGCTGCGGCGTAGTTTGACGGTTGGAGGGACCCTACTTTTTTTTAAATATTTGAAATGAACGCACTTCGAAGTGCGCGCAACGACCGGTGGAAGCGATCAGTCAAGAGACACCCCAAAGTGTGCAAAGCGAACAATACCCATGCTCCACCGAGGCCGACCTTCTTCGCATCATACATTCCCCGGCGAGTCGTACAGCCTGCGAAACCAATCAAACTTCGTTGCCGATAGTAGAAGTACAGGGAAGTGCTGTCCTTACTAATCACGAGAGTGTCCAGTCATCGTCAAGACATAACATATGCATATGCGTGCTCACTCAAATTGAGAACCTCATCCAGGCCTCCACCAAACCGTCCGTCGTCTTAGTCGGCTGCGCCCACAGCGGCAGGAACGCCTTCACTTCTTCCAGTGCAGGAATGAGTCCACCCTGACCCTGACCGTCTGATGCGCTCGCGTACTCCGCCACTCGCACGCCGCACGCCCTCCCATCGTGTCATCCATGAAGCCATCCTCCGAGTCGGCATTCCAGCCCACCTCAACCAGGAAGCCCCTCTCCCACTCTCGGCTCCATAGCTTGAGGTCCCTGATCCCTTCTTTCGGCATCTCGTATCCGGGAGGAACTCCCCGGTCGCGTTTGGTCCCAGGCGCACCCGCGTCGACGACATCGTGTATCTTGTAGTACGTGATAGGCTTGTCGAAATACAGCCTGCACCCGCGCGTATTCGTACCCTTCACGAACACCATCCCATTGGTCTCGTTGAGCCGTGTCGTCTTGACGTCGAGCCACTGGTCGTAGTCTCCGCTGGTGTTTGTGCCGCCAGGTGAGGGAACAAGGTCGCTCTCCCATTTGCAGCTGAGAAGACCAGGCTTGAGAACCGTGTCCGTCTCGCACTGAACGTCCTTCCCCACGAAGACGGCAATTCCGGGACGAGGCGACGGTCCACGTAGCCAGGCAACCCGGTCAAGACAGTCCAAACGCGGACGTCCGGGTTGAGAACATCAGAGGATACACTCGCCGCGCCTACGGGCCCGGTTGCCTGATCTTGAGAGCGAACGGAGTGCTATGGAATTGGACGGCCGAAGAGGTACGAATCTCCACCTGTTGCTGGAAGAACACCTTGAATGGTCGCTCTTGAGAGAACGGGAACATCGTCCACGAAGTGATCAGCGTCAGTGCGAACACGACCAAGACGACACGGTCAACCAGTGGTGCAGTCGATGCGCGAAAGGTGCGATTGGAGGAAAATGATCAGCGACAAGACTGAAAGGCATCCATATACTAGCATGTAAAACAACAAGAGATACATCAGTCATGCTGCTGAAGCACTCAAGGATCAACAG